>NW_008629768.1:0-9141 GCF_000691845.1 Merops nubicus
CTGAGCCCGCAGGGGCTCGTGCGTCGTTGTCACCCCATCGAGGGGCTGATGCGGGACTGTCACCCCCCCATAGGGGCTGGTGTGTTGCTGTCAGCCCGTAGTGTTCCTCCCCCAGAGAGGTCGGTGTGTCACTGTCACCTTGTAGAGCCGCTCGGTCCACAGGTGCTGGTGCATTGCTGTTGTCTAATATAGCTGATCTCACCCTGTAAGGTTACCCTGTAGGGCCTGAACCCCGTAGCGTTGTTCACCCCATAAGGTTGCACCTGTGCAACTGCTGTGTTGCAGTTGCTGTGGGGTCCTCGCCCGACTGGGGTTGCTTCATTTGGACCTTCCCACAGGGGCACTTCCCCACAGGCTGGTGCATCACTGGCAGTATTGGAGTGCACAACCCATGGGGCCATTCCCCCATGGCATGGTCACACCTCGGGGAGCTTATCCCTTTGGAGTCAGGGCAGCATGGTCCTCCCTCGAAGCTGGAGCCCATTGACCACCCCTTGTTGACCTGATCCTCTCCCTAGCGTGTTTGCAGTGCAGTGAGTAGCTTGCCTCCATTTGTGCCCTTAAAAGATTTAGCCAGAGGCCCTGGGGATGGCTGGTGGTGTCAGAAGACAGATGTGCCATCTCAACAGATGTGGAATGATCTTAAAGGTCTTTTCCAACCTAAATGGTTCTATGATTGGACTTAAGGCCATCACTTTCTGTAGTCCTTGAAGCTGCAGCAGTGAAATTTCTGCATCTGCCTGGCTGGAAGTGCAACTTCCTGACAGTGACAAACTGTCTGATGTTTTGTCTTCTGCACTGTCGATCCCACCAGGCAGGAGAATTATTCTTCTGCTTGGTCCTTCTGTGGTTTTGCTGGTTTAATATGATCTTGCTTAAAAAGTACATTGCTTTTTCAGCGTGTATATAGCTGTGATTTGGGGATAGGAGGGCTTGGATTTTTTTTTTTAGGGGATGCTTTGGTTATTTTTTCTTTAATGGAGTAGGTACCCAGCATACTTTCTTTCTTTCTTTGCTTTGCATCCAAGAAGAAGATTGAGTGCATCTATATATGCCTTTTGGCCATCACTCATTTGGGATCCAAGCTGTGCATAAAATTCCTTATAAATAAATGGGCTTTTAATGGATTGATATATTTTACAGCTTCAGTATGTGTGGAGAGAGAGAGAGAGAGGCTTTTTAACTACAACTCTTGAAAATTTTCTGTTGGGTTCTGCTTAGAGTGGTGTGAAAGACAGTGCTACTTGGTAAAAGCAGGATGGTTTTGTCTAGCCAGGTTTAAGGCAGCAAGTATTCAGCATAGCTCGTCACACACAAGTGTAAAGTTGAGCAGCGATTCAGGTGAGGGTTATTTGATTTAAAAATAACAGGATGGAGCTGGGTTTTCATTAACCCAACCTCATCCTGGTTAGCTGGCTCTCAGAGGTGCAGCCTTGGAGTGTCCATTTTCCCCGTTGCCATGTTTGGATCAGAGGAAAACTGTTGTCAGAGCTGTGTAAAGAAGGGATTTTAAAAGAAATTATTTTATCAAGCTTGCATCCCATTTTGCAGACAAGGTGTGCAAGTGCACCCTTGCTAGGCTGGCCCCCAGCGTGCACCCTGATGGATTTTGCTTCTCCTCCCAAGTTGATAGAAGGGCTGGCTTTGCTGCTTCTGCTTGTGTCAGTTGATGCATGATGATATATATAGTAGTTACATTTTTTACCATTTTGTCTTTTCAAGTCCTCCCTGATGGGAAACACAGGTCTGTGAATGTGCAGGATGCCTGTGCTCTGAGCTGTTTGTGCTGCTCGAAGCCTCGGGAGCCTGGCTTTAAACTGTGCTTGAGCTTGGGTTTTTCCTTTGGGATGCAAATAACCATTAGCACCCTTTACAAAGTGGGATCCCCAGGAGGCGGTGAGTCAATGCTGGGATTCCTCCCTTGCTGGATGTGAATTATCCCAATAGATCCAGCGAGTAGCCGAGCAGTGCAGGGATGGGTTTGCCCCACTTTCTTCTGGGTTATCATAGTTATTTTAGGCCATTTTGGAGGCAGGAGGGGGATTACTCTTCCTGGAATTTCTGAAGGCATCCTCCTGCAGGTATAGAAATGCATGTAGGTATGTGCAGTGGCATCACTCCTCTGCTAATACCTTTTGTCAGAAGTATCAAGGACACTGAGTGCTGCAAGCAGGGGCACAGCAGAGAGATGCCAAGGAGTGGCCAGACTGGGGGACTGGATGTTTCAACAGGCTGCCAGCAACCCACTTTAGAGGGAATGATATCAGAGGAAATCTCTTGGCACAGTGTCCCCTGGCTAGCCCGTGACCTCCCTCTCCATCTCCCCCTATTTTATTTCATTATTTTTTCATTTTCTTGTAAACCTGCCCCCATGTGTTTGCAGGAGCTGAACAGAGACAGGCTTGTCCTCACTGTCCTCTTCTGCCTGTCCCAGCCAGCAGCCACCACAATGTGTTGTGGTAAGACTTTTTTGTGTGGGGTTATTCCTCTGATTCTGGCTTCAGCCTGGCCAGGGTCCCCTGGAAGGACTCTGCATGACCCCACTCGAGGTGATTTATTTGAGCACAGAGCTCAAACCTGTGCCATCAAAAGCATTGCAGCTACTTCTGTGAGTGAGAGCTGCTTAAGGATTTGCTGTATCTGCTTTCAGGCAGGGAGCCCATTATTTTATTCTTTTTTTTTTTTTTTTCTTAAGCTATCTGTATATTTTTAATTGTTCCTGAAGTTTGCAGTAATCCAAAAATGTGAAAGCAATAGGTATTTTCATTGGCAGCTTTCTTGTGTTACTTACTGTTATAATAAAGAAATGAGAGAATGAATTCTAATTCAGAAACATCCACAGATGTTAAAACAGCTTAAAAAGGGGATCAAATAATCTCAAGTTAAAAGAAAAAAGAAACCCAAACCAAACCTCTGTAATGTTTCAGTCACCAGCTCCCAACCCTGGTGGGGATAAATCGGTTTTTAGGCAGTGCCTGAAGATGCTGCAGGTCATTTTTTTCTCACAAGAAATATTGAAATCAAGTTTCTGGCGGCTGTAGTCTTCCTCTCTGTGTTTCTGTCATTTAATAGTAGTGTTCCACACTTCCATAGCACATAATCTTCACTTCCATAGCCCAGAGAGACTATAAGTGATGCCCAGGTCTGTGGGTGGGAGATGGAGAATTAACTTTAACTGAAGTGGTGGGTGTTACATCCTACTTGTGCTTTTCCCAGTGGAATTCAACAGTCCTGCAGCCTGGGAACTTATTTTTGCAGGTTTTCATACTTTTTTCCCCCCCCCTTAATTCTTACAAGGCAAAGCCATGCTGTTGGCTTTCAAAGCTTGGCAATGGCATCCACCAGTTTTTATTTAAATTCTTTTGCAGCTTTCTTGTTGGCTTCTGTCTGTGTTTCTTAGGGGTTCTTGCCTGTGGTATGAATCAATTTCACAGCAACATGCGTGAACTTCATCTTTACCCATTTTAGACTGTACCCAGAAGGTGAAGCATTACATCTGCTTTTTTGGGGCTGTCTTGCAATAGGTTGAAACTTCCCTAAAATAGATTAGAAATAAAAATAGCTGACGTTTACAGGTGTGGTAAAATCCACATCTGGGAAGCTTTTGTGCAGAAAGTCCCCAGACCTTGCGTGGGGTAAGGCTGTAGTTTTACAGCAGTAGTGGGTTGACTTGCATCCTCCTGTAAAAATACATTGTGTGCTGTAATGTCAAGATTTAAAGGTGCCATTTGGACAATCCTCCTTTGGTAAGGACGTAATAATATGCCCAAATCTGAAATATTGTTAATTTAGCATTTAAAGCCAACGGCACCCTTTGTTTTGTGTCTTTCCCATCTAACGATGGGACAAAGCTCCTGTGACCTTGGCACTTGCAGAATTAGCAGGACCAGTAAAACCAGGCTTTGCAAAATTGGGTCGTGAAATTTGAAGGGAAGAAGGAAAACCAGCCCTAATTCTTAATTTTGTGGCTCCTTGGTTCGTCCCTGCAGTTGTTGTGCCCGTTGAAGATATTTAATAACCACCATTCAGGAGCGTTGCAAAATGCTTCAGTGTCAAGTGCTCTAAAAATGCCAAGTTTTATTAGCTACTGTGCTAACGTGAATATTTTTGTGGCAATTGTTTGTCCTGGCATAAAATACAAATGAAATGCAAAATCTAAATGGTGGGATCGGGGCTGCTGGATGCAGGTAAGAGAGTCACTTGTGAAGCAGCTGCTGCAAGAATTGCTTTAGCATCAAGGCAGAGCAGCATTCCCAAAGACACGGGTGCAGATTTGCATGATCAGTGGATGTATTTTCCTCTTCAGAATTTTAAGGCTGTTTTTTTTTTTTTTTTTAATGAGAAACAACTGGGTTATTGAAGAGACAATGCAGCTTAAGCGTTGCAAACTGTAGTGCTTTAAAGTTACAGAGTCAATTGGTTTTAAATTAAACACACACACAAATGTCTGCAATTTGAATATCCTGGGCCATTCTTCACCCGAGCCTACCTATATTTTCACTTATCTGTTCATAAAAGTCTCACGAAAACATACAAAAGATATTTTGTGCAATGACATCAGAGGGAGAAAAATATTCTTAGAAAATTTCATGCTGTTAAATCTCTACAGATTTACAGTTTTATCCAGTCAAATTAATGCAAAACCCCAATGCAAGCATTTGGATTTTGAAAACTTTGGAGGAGTGTCATTTCCTAATAGTAATTATTGGTTTTACATTATTTTTTCACAGGGGAGCTGATCACAGCCGCATATGAGCTTGGAGTAAGTATTAGTTTTATTGTTTAATCAATGCTCTCATTAACAGTTTTAGGAATTAAGGAAGTTTAATTAAGCATGGAGTAAAGTAGATTAATTTATTTTCAAACCACAGTTTTTACTAACTTATAAGTACAGCACGCGACAATTTACTTCAAGTTTTAAATCCAATTAAACTAAATTATGAAGCAAAGGCTTTACTGTATATACAGTAGCTGGCTTATTATCAACCCAAATTTTGTATAAGCTGGGGAGAATAAAATAAATCGGGTTAACAATTTTAATAAGTTTTATTATTTAATAAACTTTATTATGGTGCATGATCCCTTTAGGCAAGACCTTAGGACTGTCAGCGCGGTGGTAATCCGATAGCAGTGTGGTCTTTCAACTTGCTAACCAATAAAATAGTTGAAGAAGCTGCTTTTTTTTTTTAAAAAAAAAAAAAAAAAAATCACCCAAAACAACAGCCTTTTGAATGACCCTAATAGACTGTGAACCCAAACAAGGAATCCTTTCAGGCAGGCTGATGAAACTGGCACCTCGTTTTCTCGCCGGCCTGGTTATGATGGAGCCAAATCCACTCGGGGAAGAAAATATTTGTGGAGTTGGAGTTGGTACGGGGAGATTTGGCTCTCGGGAGTCCCCCCCTGCTCCAGCACGCTGCTCTCCTTTTGATTTCCTAGAATTTGCTTCCCTTTTCCAACCCTGTGTTGATCTGTCCGTAGGTCGCCCACCCTCCCGGCTACCCCCTGTTCACGCTGCTGGCCAGACTGGTGATGACAGGGCTGCTGCCCCTGGGCTCCCCTGCCTACCGAGTCAATCTCCTCTGCGGCCTCTGGGGAGCAGCTGCCGCCGCGTTGCTTTTTCACACTGTTTTCAGGTAAAGTCAGCGGGGGCGTTTTCCCCTCGGCGCGATCGGGATGTGGCCGAAGGCTCCCTCTGCTCCCCTCTGCCCTTGAAACTAGTGGCTCCCCCTTCCCTTTCCCAGCTGTAATTAGTTCTGATTAACCTAACAGCGCTTTAATCTGAATCTGACCTTCTTTCCTGCACAAAAGGTCCCTCTCTATTTTTTTTCTCCCCCTTTTCTGTTCAATAATAATAACAGCGATAATAAAAAGTGCGCCCTTCCCCTTCCCGCAGACGTGACAGGTTGTTGGGGCTCATTATCACAAATCACCACTCAGTTTAACTAACCAGAACTAATGAAGTTTGTCGTCCTCGAAAGATGCAGATGGTCTGTTTAAATTAACAGGATGAGCTTCACCTATCGGGGAAGGAAGGGGGAATTTAGCTGAATTGCAGCTCCCGGCGGAGGCGAACGGGCAGTTGCCTGCCCGTGGTACCCAAGGATGGGGGGAGAGTGTCGGTGCCGGCCGCCTGCCCCCCTCCCAGTGTAGGTGCTGTTGTCTGTGCTGGGTGGGGGGCATCAACCAGAGCCCACCCGTTTGTTTGTTGTTTTTTTTTTTTTTTCCAGACCTCTAACCTCGGGAGAAAAGGGAACAATCGGGATGCGCACGTGGTTGGGGGTTTTGTTA
Organism: Merops nubicus; assembly: GCF_000691845.1. NCBI lineage: Eukaryota > Metazoa > Chordata > Aves > Coraciiformes > Meropidae > Merops > Merops nubicus. The sequence continues at coordinate 6,292 of NW_008629768.1, forward strand.
ACCCCGCTCATCTTTGATGTGCAAGTTCTGGCTGCTCTTAACCTCAGCCTGACCCATATTTGAGAGGATTATAGAAACCCATACAAACAATTTCTGATGTTCTTTTGCAGGGAAAATAGGGCACGTTTCGAGGCTGCAAATGGTGAAATCTGAAGTGATAGCAGGGTGATTTGGGATGAGACGGGGCGCTTCCTTGCCGAGATTATTTTGACAAAAGCCCTTTTCTCCCACCCATTTCCAGAGCCAGGTTGTCTCTCGGGGAAACCTTCCCAAAGAGTGGGAGCGACCTAGAAATAAATGCAGGGATAAATTGGGGGTGGGGGGCAGATTCTGCACAACCCGAGATCCTTGAGCTCCCTTAAACTTTGGTCCAAGGCATCTATCTGTCTCCTTCTGCTGGAGAGGAGCTGTTGTTTCCACATCTCCTTACGCACAGCACTGCATCACACCTACTGGAATTGCTTAAGTAATTCCTAAATATTTCCATAGGCATTTAAAGTGATCACTTGTACTGTTATATGTGTAATTAAGTCAGTGTTAATTTAATATCCTGTATTTTACGGCGGGTTTGGGGAGCTGGAATTGGCGTTGTCCTCCCCTTTGCAGCATCAGAGCACAACTCATTTCGATTATAACTCTTGCAAAGAGTTGCTAAAGGTTTGGAATATTTTGTTCTGATTTTTTTTTTTTTTTAAATTACAGTTATTCTCATTATTACAGTTACTGTTCAGATCTGCCCCACTTTTTAGTTTTCACCCCAGTTCTTTATGTGCCCGTTTTGTGCGTGTGAAATGATGTGGTCATCGCTTTAGGGGCATAAAAATACAGGAGAGAAATGACAGGCTAAATTTGGGAATTACTTTTACACTTCTAGAGGTTTAATATTTTTTTTTCTGTTGTTTAATTGGATTTGGAAGATGGTGCTTCCTGTCAGATTTAAAACTTGCATGAAAGAATGGAAAACATGGAACGGAGAGGTGATAGGGACTATTAGGATCTCCAGGAAATTATTTCATACATAGAAGGCACTGATAGGATCAATTATTCAGCCTAGCAGTGATTGATTTTTGTTTTAAAATTAATTGTAAGGTATTGTGGGTTAGTTTTATTTCCAAATTACAACGTTCATTTTTTCCTTTTAAGCACCTTCACCTTGATTTATTTTTTTTAATGACATTCATTTCCCCTAAAAAAATTTTTCTTTACATTGCCATCTACTTTTAAAAAAAAAAAAAATCTTTTGGGAAGTGTTCACTGGCACTACCTGCATGGAAGCCATAAATATCTGAAGGCAATGTGCTTTGGTTTTAACCGGGCTTGCCCGTGCTCACAAAAGGATCTCAACCGGTCTATAAAATCCCCCCCTGTATTTTTTGTGTTTTAATTAAAATTTAGTTGATGGGGTCACCCCCATGAGGTACTGTAGGAAAAAAAAAAAAGAAGCAGCACCTGCTCCTCTTGCCGCATGAAATGTGGATGTTAATATGAAAATATGTAGATGTTAGGAGTACAAATAATTGATGAAGTACACATCCTTCGGGAGCAACACGGTTCAAGTGGCAAATCTCTCTCCTCAAACAATAGCCACCTTTCAGCGGGGAGGAAGCCATCTCTATGGTAATGGGGCTGATGCTGCCCTATTGATCCAGTGGAAGAAGACATTATACAATGTCAGTTGGGTTGTTACAATTTCATTTGTCATCTGACCTGAACTTAACCTCTGAAACCTTCCTTTTCTCCCCACCAGCCGGGCAGGGTTGCTGTTTACCCTCGCGGGGTTTTTCTCTCCCTCCCCGAACAGTAAATCTCCCTTTTTTTCCCCCACTGACTGTGTTTAAGAGGCATTTCCTGAGTTTATTCCTCAGCAGGTCGGGATAACTCCTTTGACTGCTGAAGGAAAGAGTTGCAGTTCCCTCTGTGGCTGAGTGGTGTTTGGGATGTTCTGGCACAAAGCGGGATTAGGATCGAATTTATTCCTTAATTCTCCTCGGCCAGGTGATGGCTGGTGGGATGCTCCACTCAGACACTGCTGGAGTTGATAGGAGTCAACCCCAAAATATTCTATATTATATTAATTTCATTCCATTCTTTTTTTTTTCCAAGCCTGCATTGTGCTTCTTAAAGTTATGTCAAACCACATGGATGCAAAAAGCCCTTTTGTCAGTAATCCAGACTATCGCCGAGCGAGCAGTTTATTCCTTTGAATTAGTTCTCAGAGATAGGATTTTTATTTTCCCCTCTCTTCACAGCCTTAATAAATGGCTTGTAATGATCGGAAAATGGCATTTACAAAGAGTTTTCTCAAAAAGCTTGTAACTGAGGCAAATAGTTTATCTTTGCTTTGAACGAGGGGGGAGCTGCTTTATGTTTTCAGGACGCAGCGAGTGCGGCTATAGGATTGTTTCTTTAAACAACTATTTATTTGTTTTACTGTGGGAGGCAAAGCATAGCAAGTTTACAAAGTAAACCAATTATCTTCTTATAATATGATTGCCAGAGTGTCATTTTCTGCACGGATGATACATTCTTTGCTTTCTGTCTTGCAAAGAGGAATAGGATGCTTTCCCCTGCTTTAAGTGCCTTTTTTTTTTTTCAGCATGTACCTTTCATAGCTTCATTGTTTTGCTATATCTAAATATACAAAACTAATTTACTTCAGGAGCTGAGCAGAAGGTGTCATTGCCTGAGGACTTCTAGTAAGTTTTTGCCAGCTTTATTCTGAGTCGCACAAGGGTTTTTGAAAAGGGGGAAAATGTTGCATTTTATTAAGCAGTTTGTGTCTTTTTGGTTTGCTGTTCTGGGTATCATGTTCAGTTTTGGACCTATACGTGTGTGTGTGTGTGTATATAT
>NW_008629769.1:0-1527 GCF_000691845.1 Merops nubicus
TATATATAATATAATAATATAGGACTAAAATGTTATTTTAGAGCCAGCCCAAGATACAATTAAATTTACGTAGGTACTTACTGATATTCATTTATCAAATTGCTGGTTACAGTGAAAACTACACAGCCTACAGGACCAATGATTTTGTATGCTCTATTATGGACAGGGTCTTCCAAAGATTAAAGCAAAAGGATGAAAGCAAAAAACTAGTGGTGTTTCTAGTTACTCAAACTTATATTTGTGAATACTTCTGAATTTTATCCTTTTCCAGATTAATCATGAAGAACACCTGCAATATATCGCTTCAGTATCAGCATCAAATAAGGATGTGAGAATATTACTTTAATAATCTGAAATCAGTTCAAAACCAAAGAAAACTTTGTAAAGTGAGTGTTCAGAACAATGCTACCTAATTAACATTCTGGTTATTTGTGCAGATAATACATAATTAGCTATTCTGCTTGAAAAAAATACAAGTCAGATGGTGATTTATCAAAAATAATAAAATAAATATTTACTGCAGGAATCACTGACCTGTATAACAAATACTATCCCGTAAGACCTGGGAGGAAGATCACATATAAGAAACGCTATTTACTAGTACATGTGGTTTCTCAGGATTGGGAAATTCCCAAAATTCATATTAACAAAAGCATATTATACTCTTTTTCCTCCTAGTTATGCTTTCGTAGCTGGCTAGTAAACAAGATATTGGTGTTGTGGGAATGAAACACAAAGCTGTATTTTTTCTCATTTATTAAATAGTAATACTTCTGCATAGTGTCTGCTATCAATTTATTAGTGTTATAAACAGTGAAATTTAAGTACAGAAGTTTCTGGAAAATAGCAGCCTGTCCTCCTTCTCCTCCTTTTCCTTCTCCTTTCCCCTCACGTTCCTCTTCTCCTGTTCTTTTCAGAGTTTCTTTTCTTGAAGTGTCACTGTAAGGGCTTGGTTGTGACAGCCCCTCATTGTGACAGCCCCTCACTGTAGGCTGTGATATACACAATAGGGGTCAAGTCAGGAGACCTGAGATCACTTTTGATGATTAGCCAAGTCCAGAAACAGGGAATTATGAAGAAAATGTCAAGATGCTTTAGGTAATTGATGGATCCTGTATTGAAGAAGGATTCGGGGAATAATATTTTATCAGGTTTGGTTATGTCTCAGCATACAGTAGTTGAGGTGATGGAGTGCATGATAATGGACAAATGAAAATGAATGCTAGTTTGCATTATTTCATGATAAAATTTCCAGCTAGGTGCAAAACTATCATAATCACCTTGTGTTACTTAACTCCTAGTATACCTACTTAAGAAGCAATCACTGAGTCTTGTGTTGGTGCTGTATAATGTTGGGTCTTTATTATGTAACTTATTTCTGATAAGGCCAAACATGACTACCTGCAGAAACACCATTGGTCCATAAAGATTGTACAACTGGACCATATACAAAAACAGGACTTTCCTCTTTTCAAACAACGAAACAGGCTGTCACGAACTGAAGACGGGAAATCCCCGATTTGCGAC
>NW_008629770.1:0-2937 GCF_000691845.1 Merops nubicus
CTGTTTCAAAGCTATAAATAGGTTGATGGTCCCCACCCACAATATCAAGGAGATCTAAAAATCAAGGTTAAAGTCTAATACCGTCACTTTTCTGTTATGTTTGAATGATACTGCACACAGCCTGAGGCTATCTGAGAGATTTAGAGAAGCAATCAGACTTTCAAATTAGGGCCAACACAGGATTCTAGAACAATACCTGGAGATAGGATAATGAAAGAAAATGGTGACCTAAACTCCTGGAGGTTTTCATGAATGATCACTGGGGGTACAAACAGATCTATCAGCTGGTACATAATTGACGCTACCCCCAACAATCTCACAAAGGATGTAACTCAGCCCACAACAGGTGGCACAGAGACCCAAGGTTGCCCACAGTTGGCATGGGAAACAGCCAGACCAGCAAGCTGAACACAAGAGAAAGGTGACCACATAGCGACTATCACCAGATCAGCCCACATTCATAAAGGTCTAAACAGAGAGGGGCGCAGCTCCAGGGAGAATCAGGAGGTCTTCCCTGAACCAGGAAGCTCTGTGGAGTGGTCCCAGCTTTTATCCCCAAGTGGGACACCTGACCTTTGTCAACTCAATGCGGGACACCTGGGGCTCATTTCCCTTATGGCTCTCCCTGCAGGGCCGGCTGCACCCTGGGGAGAAGCTATAAGGCAAACTCATCACCCCTTTATGAAGGGCTGTGGCAATCACCCATATGTCAACCTTAATTTGGGGGCTCTGGGTTGAAACCCCAGCATTTTAACTCCCAATGTTCTGCCTCAACATGGTCTTCGTGATGGTCTGCAGGGGAATCTCTGCTCTGGCACCTGGAGCACCTCCTTTCCCTTCTTCACTGACTTTGGTGTCTGCAGAGTTGTTTCTCTCACATATTCTTACTCCTCTCTTCCAGCTGCTGTTGTGCAGCAGTTTTCTCCCCTTCATAAATATGTTATCACAGAGGCATTATCACTGTTACTGATTGTCTCAGCCTTGGCCAGCAGTGGGTCCATCTTGGAGCCGGTTGGCATGGGCTCTATTGGACATGAGGGAAGCTTCTGGCAGCTTCTCACAGAAGTCACCCCTGTAGCCCCTCCACTACCAAAACCTTGCAATGCAAACCCAATGTATAACTCCTCATTTAAATTCAGAAATTGAAGTAATAGAGTTTTTGTTCAGGACTTTAAATTACTTTATGGCAGATTAGGTATGGAAAATTCCAATTCAGAAAAGGATGCCATGAAGAATACCACTTAAACTGTTCTGGAAGTAAACCTTTATACTGTTTACCAACAGTAATAAAAATATAAGTTTGTAAATTGAAGTGATGCATGGAATAATTTGTAGTATGAAGCTACATAGTTCAAGACTCAATTGATACTTTCATTTTTTTTGGCATACAGTTGTTTACCTGCCATCCATTCAATAAAGTGATTATAGTTACTCTTCTCACATGTAGCTCCCAACATTCGAATAATGTTAGGATGGTTTAGAAGACTCATCATCCTTATTTCTTCTCTCAGTACTTCAACTACCTCTTCTTGCTCAGATGAGGTGTTCCTGACATATGTCACCTGTTTTGAGATATGGTATTCAGATTTACCTTACATAATTACCAGTCCTGTAACCATCCCACTTCACTACAGTAACAAGAATGGATTGTTTTCTGTCCCTTTTAACCATCTGGAAATAGCAAGTATTCTTTTATCTCAAGTCCTTTCAGCTGAGCCTGTGTATCTCCATGTGATACAGTCATAGAAAATTAAGCGATCTTCTGGAGAAATACCATCTCTCAAAGTATGGTGTGGGAAAACTTCCCTCTGCTTAAACTAGGAAATTTTTTATTTGGCTTGGTTTTCTTTTTTTTTCAGATGTTGAAGAAAAGGAAGATAGATAAGGCCTGAAACAGGATACTGACAGTGATGTTTTTTGTAAGACATTTTAGCAGTTTAACCATAATACCCATTTCATAACTAATACTATTACCCTAGAAAGTTGATGAGCAAAAAAAAGCCAATCAGAAGTCCAAAAATGGAACTGGAGCTAACCTCAGCTCTGGTCCATACTAAATCTGAAATAAAATTATGCTACAGAGAATTTCCCCTGGGCCTCAGAATCATCTCATCCCTCATCACCTCTCTAGGAAGAGTCTCAAAGATCATATGGACAGTCCTACTCTTTCAAAAGCAAGAGAATTTCAAAGGAGAAATACCTGATGACAGGTATTCTTTCTCTAATTAAACGTTTTGAAATTGCTCAGTACCATAGATATAAGTTCATTCTAGAATTAATAAGAAAATCTTAGTTCTAAGATTCCCTCTGTGTTGCTATCACTGATTCAGACCTAGGGCACCTTAAGTGTGGAAGTTTTACTCATGTCTAGAACCTTCCAAAATCTTGAGCGAATCATGTGCATTTAAGCTTCTTTTCTTAGTCACATTTTTGTATCCAATAATGTAAATATTACAAATAGTTGACTCAGAGTTAGCTGTTGGATCAGAGAAAACAAGCATTAAACTACATTTCCTCCACTTAAAATGTTTTATGAAAAAAAAATCTGGACAAGGGGAAATTACTTTTAATAACTAACTTCAAATAGAGCATCAGTTTGGAATCAAGAGACCTGGACTCCACTCCTATCTGTCACTTGTTTGTGAACCTGATAAAAACAAAATGAAGAACTATGAAAGAAAAGGAGCATATAAAAAAGTACTTTTTTTTTCCTTTAAGGAAAAGAAACTGAAAATATTATGTTAATCCTATGCACATAAAGATTTTGCATTATGTATTATGTGAGTATATGACAGGGAGAAGAGGAAGTAGGGAACAGAAGCCTATAAGAGTAGAGAGCTTTTATATTTAATATTTCAAAGAAATATTGAAGAACAAGTACAACATATTCAAGAAAATTAAGTATTTACCTGTGTCACAATCCGGTACCGAAGGGGC
>NW_008629771.1:0-1223 GCF_000691845.1 Merops nubicus
CCGCTCCTTCATCCCAGGCCGTCACCATCATCACCTACAAGGAGCCCGAAAACCCCGAGTACCAGCCCTTCCTGGCACGGCTGAGGGAGGAGGCGCTCGCCCACTTCAACTACTCCATGAAGGATGGCTTGGTGGGGGCACAACGGGGGCACGGGGGGGACCTGGAGCTGCCCGGGGACAGGGGGCTGAGATGGGGACACAGGGACGTGGGAGGGAGCTGGGGACAAAGGGACAGGGGGCTGAGCTGGGGTCAAAGGGACATGGGATGGAGCTGGAGGTGCCATGGGACATGGGGCTGAGATGGGGACACAGGGACGTGGGAGGGAGCTGGGGACAAAGGGACAGGGGGCTGAGCTGGGGTCAAAGGGACATGGGATGGAGCTGGAGGTGCCATGGGACATGGGGCTGAGATGGGGACACAGGGACATAGGGCTGAGGTGGGGACAACGGGACATGGGGTTGAGCTGGAGGTGCCAGGGGACATGGGGCAGAACTGGGGACACAGGGACATGGGATGGAGCTGGAGGTGCTGGGGGACATGGGGCTGAGATGGGGACAAAGGGACATGGGATGGAGCTGGCAACAAAAGGACATGGGGCTGAGGTGGGGACCCAGGGACATGGGATGGAGCTGGAGGTGCTGGGGGACATGGGACTGATCTGGTGACAAAGGGAGGTGAGATGGAGCTGGAGCTGCTGGAGGACATGGGGCTGAGATGGGGACAAAGGGACACGGGATGGAGCTGGAGATGCTGGGGGACATGGGGCTGAGCTGGGGACACAGGGACATGGGGCTGAGGTGGGGACACAGGGACATGGGGTGGAGCTGGAGGTGCTGGGGGACATGGGACTGAGATGGGGACAAAGGGACATGGGATGGAGCTGGAGCTGCTGGAGGACACAGCACAAACCTGTGGACAAGGGGACCCCAGATGGCCCCGGGGACAAACGAGGGGACGCGGGACGGAGCCAGGGACACCGGATAGGGCCGAGGAGCCGCGGGACGACCTGGGGTGGGGGACCCTCGGGTGCCCCCCACCTCTGAGCCACCTCCGTGCCTCCAGATGAACTTCATCGCGGCCGCCTTCCACGACGGGGTGCTGCTCTACGCCCAGGCCCTCAACGAGACCCTGGCACAGGGTGGCTCTGTCACCAACGCCTCCGCTGTCACCCGCCAGATGTGGAACCGCACCTTCTACGGTGGGGCCTGTCCCCCTCCCCCTC
>NW_008629772.1:0-3489 GCF_000691845.1 Merops nubicus
TTTTGGTTTTTTGTTTGTTTGTTTTAATTTGCCATTATTATGTCAAGAACTGGTAATGTTATCACTGTAAAATAGGCTGTCCTTGCTTGTATTAGTTTCTAGGTAGCTGGCTTCAAGAAAGTTATATCTGCTTGCAGGGCTTCAGTGCTTAAGTGTCTATCATTAAAGGTCACCAAGAGCTGAATTACAAGCATTTCTCTTCTTCCTTCTTCCATGCTGTGTATCACAGTGAGCTGATTCATATGACAGTGTCTTTACTGGGTCGTTGGGAGCAGTACAGTGATATTAAGAATGGCAAGTTCTGCACTGCTCAGCACTATTTTGGTTCTTATCTCAAGTCATTAAGTTTTTAAGTCATTAAGTCTTTAAGTCATACATTCGTTCTCAGACTCTGACCTTAAGCACATAGAGATATTTTGCTGTCTTGATTGGGCTTTATTCATACCAAAGACAGCTATTATTTTAGCTGAAAGGGAAATAAAAAGAAAAAAGAAAAAAGAAAGCAAAAAAAGAAAAAGAAAAAGGAGAAAAAAATGTGTGCATAGTTAAACCAGAGCTCAACCGAATTGGCATAAAATCCATGTGGATAGTGACTGACCGACAAGTACATAGTGGTCTGTTTTACAGTCAATAAAAAAATTGTTTGCTCTACATGATTTTTTTGTGTGTTTTGTTGGGGTTTTTTTCCAATTTCTTCCTTCATGGTAGCTTTTACTGCAGTATAGAGTGTGGTTGGTTTATATCTTTTCATTTTACCCCAGCTGCTTCCTTTTCTATTCTCATATTTCACATGGCTGATACAGGTTCTTGCTAAGACTTGGATTCCCATAAATGGAAATGTGTTTCATTGGCTTATATATATATATACACACACATATATAGATATGCACATACATATAGTGGCTCATAGTTATATATGATGTTTTAAAAATGCACACTGAGTTATTAGAAATTAGTCCATTAGTAAATGCTGTCTTAATTTTTTTAAGTAAAATGATGAATCATCAGAAGTAGACTTGTTTGTGGGTTATATCTTTTGTTTGTGTTCTGTGAAATAACATTCAGCAAACTGTAAGAATGTGGGTTGTGCCCTTTATTCAGTCTTGTCTTCCAGCTTAATTACAAACTGACGCAAGAATTACCAGGCAGAGTCCTAAGACATGACAGAGTCACAGGTCAGAGACACTGATCATGATCATCTGAATCTTCCAGACTTAACATTTAGGAAAATGGAATTCTTCTCTGAATCATAAACTAATTATATTTTTAGAAATACCAGCTGACTTATTTATTTCTCCTGCAGTAAATACATTGGAGTCAAATCTGAAACTGTGCATTTTTACTTCAGAGTAATAAGAAGAAATAAATGTGATTGCTATAAATACTTTGAATAAAAGTTACATTAGATGTAAGCTTGAGATTCCCTAGTCTCTGCCACCTGCTACCAACACCTAAATACAATAATACTTGTGTGGTGGGTTGACCCTGACTGGATGCCAGGTGCCCAACAATTTTGCTCTATCACTCCCCTCCTCATCTGGACAGGGGAGGGAAAATATAATAAAAGGCTCATGGGTCAAGAGAAGGATGAGGAGATCACTCAGGAATTAATGTCACAAGCAAAACAGACTCAGCTTGGGGAAATTAGTTTAATTTATTACTGATCAGAGTAGAGTAATGAGAAATAAAAGCAAATCTTAAAAACACCTTCTACCCACTCCTCCCATCTTCCCAGGCTTAACTTAGAATCAAAGAATAGTTTAGGTTGGAAAGACCTTTAAATCCATCGAGTCCTGCTTTAATCCTGATTTCTTTACCTCCTTCCTCCCAGTCGTGAAAGGGGATGGAGAATGGGGGTTGTGGTCGGTTCGTCACACATTATGTTTGCTGCTCCTTCTTCCTCAAGAGGGAGACTCCTCACACTTTTCCCCTGCTCCAGCATAAGGTCCCTCCCATGGGAGACAGTCCTCTGTGAACTTCTCCATTATAAATCCTTCCCATAGTTCTTCAGGAACTGCTCCAGTGTGGGTCCCCTCCACAGGGTGCAGTCCTTCAGGAGCAGACTGCTCCAGTGTGTGTCCCCCATGGATCACTGTCTTCAACAGTGTACATGGTACGATCACCTGGGGTAGCAAAGCACTGGGCAAAATGAAACATGGTCAGCTTCAGTCTTTCTTGCTAACTTCCAACTTACTGCAGGGTGATCAGGGTACAGATTACAGTGCAATTCAGTTTTGTTTAGCAAACTTCAGAAGATGGAAGTTTAAGAGAATTGGTTTTAAGTAATTATTTTTTTTTCAACACCGTGTGCTTTTCTTTAACACTGTACTGTTTTATTTTAAAATATAGCTAGTTCTTTCTTGTGTGTCAGGTTCCTAGCTTTAAATTAACCACACTGCTTTTGTTATGTTCAATCTCAGTTATCTTAAGGTGCAGTGATGTCTCTAATACCCTAATCACACCTCTGCTGTACTCACAGTTATCCCACAGGGACTGGGAGGGAGACTGCCCTTTGGGACTAACTTCTGAAGAGTGAAGTAAGTGTCCTGTTACCTTCTTCAGTGATTAATGCTAACATGTAAGTTCTTTGACCACTGCCTATTTGCTAGAGAACTCCCAGAAATAACATGCTTAAAACAGGAAGACAAGCTCTGCAGTATTGTTACCAAGCGACCCTTCTCTATCTATGTTTCTGAATGTCACATTTTTCACTCTGAGACAAGTTCATATAGTAAGAGCAACGTACCAGCTTTTTCCTGGACTGCTGCTTTTAAAATCCAGGCGTGTTTTCGGTAGATGTTGTAGCAGGCAACTGGGAGCAAGAATAACGCTGGAACCCAGGATCACTTCCCTGCATTTCACAGGTAGGGGCACATGCTCCAGACTCATGACCTGTGTCTACGATGAAACCTAGACATCGTCCCTTTTCCCTCCTTGTTCTCTGGCTTTCTGGAAGGAAAATTTGTCATTGTATTCTGGGAAAGAACTAGGACATAGTCTGGCCACATCAGTGAAGTGGATGGCACATGACAATTTTTCTGCAGTATCTCAGCACATGCAAGTTCAACTGGTTCTTGCAGTCTACCAGCGGATATAGTTTCAGGTTTTCCTCATGGTAAGAGTGGCTAAGAGGAACCACAGGAGCATTAGGAGGGGAGTGGTAAGGTTTTGCAAGGCCTTCTGGACCTGTGATTTCAAACACTTCACAACCCCCATCACAACAGGGGAGATACCCCTTTATATCCCACTGAGTTAACCAGCAATTTCAGCACCTGGACAAAGTTTTCATGATTCTCTTGGATGTATTGTGTTTTAGGAAGACAAGTTTAAAAACAGTGACATTTATACAATGACAGACATCAATAGCTGAAGGAATGAAATGTTAAATGACTGCCTAAGTGAAAGCTGGGAGATCATTTCTGTAAACAAAAAGGTTGGATGGGATTCAAACCTATAGCCAGAACAAACTTGTTTACCAGCCAGGCAGGA
>NW_008629772.1:3520-13609 GCF_000691845.1 Merops nubicus
TTTACATTCTTATTAATAATATCTCAAAGAAAATGTATACTTTTGCATGGAGGCTTGTTCACTCTTGAATTGCCAAAACTTCAATGAACTGAGTCACAGGAAATCTGGCAACTTAAATCAAAATACAAAATATAGCTGCAGACTACTATTTCCAAAGAGAAGTTTCAGTTCATCATATTCAGAAGTATCAGGTACAAGTACTCTGAAACAGAAAGAGGACAGATAAGACCTTCAGAGGACAGACATGGCTGCACATAAGGATGTTATCGAATTGGCAGTACATGGCTGCAGTGTAGAATCTGGAGATATCAGATTTGGCATGAATCATTAAGCTTTTCTTAGCTTGATAGAGAGAATATTTGTCCTATACTGTCCATTTAAACATTTCTGTAGACTTTTATCCTGCATTTTTAACTCAAGTCCTTACTGGGGCTCCTTGAAAGTGTGGCCAGACAGGAGCATCTCTACAGCCCAATCACACAGACATGCACAATGGCTAGCAAATACAGCCCATAAGAACCTGGGTTTGCTCTGCAAAAGCTAATTCAGTGTCAGGAGAAATACCATTGTAAAGGATTACATCCAAGGTAATACACCTTATTTCTGTCTTGAGTGTAATTCAGTATCTGGTTTTATCAACTTGTGCCTCTGCTGTAAGTTTTTTACTATCCTCTTACAAGTAAGTTATTCAAGACTTTAGGTGCTCACCTTATTCACTGCAGGTTTTTTTTTTTTTAGCACTGACTGAATTCCTAAGTTACTGTAAACCATAAGCTGCCACTACCACATCTCTGAAAAATGGGAGCCACAAGTCCCTCCCATTCATAGTCCATGTGAGGCTTGGACAACAAATCATATTAAAACAACAAAAAAACACTCTACTCCTGCCTGTAGCCTAGGCACAGGTATGAAGGTGACCACCAAAACAGTTAGACATCAGCACTTACAGAGAAAGCAAAGGAGCATGGTCTGATTAAAGAAGAAAAACTACCTAGTAAAATCAAGAAACAACTGAGCAAGATTTTGGGGATTCAGATGTTCCACTCCAGTATCTCAGTGCTCTCTCAAGTTGCTTGTTAGCTGATGCCCCACACCTCACTTCCTAATCATCCTCAGGTACATTCCCATAATTTCCACTTGTGACCAGGAGAGCAGCTCACAGCAAAAGGAGGTTGGTCTGGCATAATGGCCCAGCCTCAGAGATCTCCTGGGTGACTTATTAAATAGAGAAACATTCCAGATGGAAGCAACAAAATCCAAACAGCTGGAGATAGTTGCTCATATTTGAACCCCTGTGATCAGCTTAGAGTACTTTAAGACATACCTCAGGTAGCCATATCCAAATTGTTCCTGGATGAAGATCCTCACCTGACCATCTCCGTCTTCACCTTAGACTTTGGATTAGTTTTTGCTAGACTAATTATCAAATAAATAAAATTTTTAAATCTCTTCCATCTGAGCACAGGTTTCCTGGATTTTTTTAAAAATTTATATAGTCCAAAATAAACTAAACAGTTTATCCAGCAGTTCTGCTGAATTCGATTTTTTGTTGGTTTTGTTTCTCAAAGGATAAAAAAAAATAGACTACTTACTTCTTGAGAACAAGCTTTTTACTTATTAAAAATAACAAATCAAACTCTTAATCAAACATTTTCATTGGAAGGACAACAATCTGAGTAGAAATTTATGGTTGTGAAAGCAGATGGCCATAAAAGGCTACTAATATGAGGAATAGGAATTACCTTAAACAATAGAAGACCTGGTAACAAATCTGTAACAGTATGCCTAGGTAGCCTCATACGTACTTTGTAAGCTGATGAAAGAGGACTAAGCTCGGGACACCAGTCTCCTGTTGGGAGCCAGATGGTTCTCATACAACGGCCTTGGAGAAGTGACAAGTTCGGTGACCCAAACTTCACATTCCAATGTTTTTAAATATTTGGATTTCTTTAACCTTTAACTCTTTAATTTCCTGTCTTTCTCACAATACCATCTTATTACTTGTTAGCTTGATTCTTTATAAATTGCTATAAAAATCTTGTAATCTTAACTATTAACTCACTGGAAAGTGTTTTCACTTGCCTATAAAATTTTGTCAAAGTTAAATGATTTGAGCCAAGCTCAGTTCTCAGGCCAGTTCCTTCTTTCCTCTTCCACTTTTTCCTTTTCACCCCCAGAAGAGGCTCAAAACCATCTTACATTTCACAAAACAAAACACAGGGAAAAATACAAAGTTTGCCCTATGCAAAAGAGTGCCCTGAACCTTTTCATTGAAGAGTTCAGGTGCTTCCCTTGATCTTGGCTCAAGAACCTAACTGACAACAAAAAAGAAAACTTACTTTCATGGAGATATCTCCTACCATCCCCACAAAAATCCACTTGTCCCAGTTACATCTTTTGTGCATTAAAGAATGACAGACAGATTTCCAACAGGGCAAATGTGTGGTCCAGATGTGCTCAGTGACAACCATTTGTAAACATTTTAGATTTGGTACATGTTTCTGTTCCTCAGCTGTAAAACAGATGATTCCCCATCTTGGAGGAATCAGTTTAGACAATTGTGAAAACTGATCCATCTAAAGCAGTATCACATCAGACTGTTGATGACCAACTTGACAAGGCCAACTTCTGAGTAAAGCTCCTAATTCTGTCTTCAGAGTAACTTTCAGCATGGAGCTGCATAGTGAGCAGTGCTGAAAGTCCCAAATGCAGGACAGTGCTTGTTGTGACAGCATGATCCACTCTATGGATGGAGAATGGGTTACCTAGGAACAAAAAAAAAATCATTACGGGCCATTTTGCTTAAATTCTGTGCTATGCAGGAGAGGTAAGGGCACCACCACAAGCTCTAATTCCGTGTTTCCTCACTAGGATCAGAGACAAGCTCTGAAAAGTCTAACCCAAATTAACCAGGATTTGTCACAGTTATTTTCATTTAATATTTTTGGCAACTTGCCAAAGCCCATGAAGCTTTTCAAAAGAGAGCTTTAGCAGATTTCTGCCCTCTGCCTGTGCCAAGGAGGGAGCAGAGGATTGGATGTGGCACCCAAGCAGCTTTTCTCACCAGACCCCACTAGATACTACAGCACAGTGACCTCATGGACCATGGCCACTCCTGTGCAAACCTGCACCCAACCACAAAACTCTGCAAACCCTTACAGTTACATGAATCCAATCAAGTTTCCCTCAATTCTGAGGCAGGGATGTGTCCCATGGACTCAGGGCACTGTACATTAAGAGAGCACTGTCTCAGAAATGCAGTGATACTTCTCGGATTAATAAACACTCATCTGTTTCGCCTGTTGGCATGCTACTGTCAGGCACAGAGATGGGAAGTGCATTAGACCCAGCTGCCTCTCTCACCCTGAGTGACCCCCACTGATTTCCACAGAGCTGTTTCCAGAAGATGGAGATTTTCTATAAGAAAGCAAACAGGGCCATTGACTACAGAGAAAAGACTCAGTCAGATCATAAGGCTGTGATTTTTCTCTTTATAGGCATGTAATTCATTCTCATTGCTGAAATTAAAGCCACTCTGTGTGTCCAAAAGCAATAGTCAAAGGTGAAACTACAGTTTGACACTAAACGAGTAACACAGACTCGCCAGAATTGTTAAAGAGGAGTTTAGGCTGAACAAGATTCCTGCCTTGCTTCCCTTTTGCCCAGAGGCTTAGGTAGTCTGCTGCATTCCTGGTATAGAAACGATTGCTGTAGTTTCCTTGTGGGAGGGAAGCAAGGTAACGTCCCTGTTCTACCATTCACACTGACTGGCTTACAGTGGGAGCGTTCAGCATGCTGGGATTTGCACTCTCTACCAGAGAACTCACACCAAGGCAAAGTAGCTGGTAGGCACCTTACTTACACCTCTTTTCTTACCATCTGAATCAAGAATATACCATCTGAAAGAACAGCACATGCTTTATTTTCAAGCATGATATCCAACAGACACTTTGTGCAATGCTAAAGACTGCTAAATAGCCTGCCATCTGCAATGCATGTGATGAAAAAAAAAACATATCCCTGACACTGATGTTTGTTTCCAGCCATCTTATCTAGGTTTACAATGTTTGTGTTGCAAGGAACTTGCTGTCCTGAGGAATCACAATAAGCTTCTGTTTAGGAGACACAGAGAGGCTGCATGAGCAAAACTGAGGATTCACAGAATCCATTGGGCTGAATAGGGAGTGTCTAGCTTATCCAAAATAAAATATTACTGGGAAAGTTATAGGCTAAATCACACCATTCACACCATTCAGTTCCAAAGTGAATGTGTTTTTTGCAGAAAAACAACAAATGTCTCTAGCACGCTGGGATTTAAAATTGTGAAAACTCTACCAAGATACTTAAGCACACCACTAAGCAAACAAGTCTTGACAGAAGGATTTTAGTACAGTACTCTTCTAAATGTGAGAGCTGAGCAGAGAGAATGGTCACAAGGAATGAAAAAGAAAAAAAAAAAAAAGGTTAAAGACTTCCTCAAGAAGTTCCTGAGCACTCTTTGGTTGTGCATTCTGGGATCAAGAGAAGTGCTGCATTTCTTGCTGAAGAAATTGTCATATTATGCAGTATAATTAAACATTCATGATTTAAAAAATGCAAAAAGATCTCTATCATATATAGGCCTGTTGCTCAGCTAAGAAGTTTGGAGCACTCATTTTCAGCTGCAACAGAAGACAACAGTCACTATGTGTCTGTTGTGGTTTGAGGCTTGGAATGGGGGCGTGACCTTCCAGCAACTGGGAGGACCCCGGGTGGGGGTGAAACCATTGTATTCCCTCCCCTTCCCACACACACTCTGATAAGAGGCAGGGAGTGGTTTCTTGTTTCACTCCTGCCTTGGAGCTCAGAGAGGAAAGTTCTCCTTTCACTCCGTGGGACCCTGGAACCATTTCTGAGGGTTTTGTATATTTTATCTTTTGTATTATTCCCCTGATCTTTATATATATTATTTTCCTTACCTTCCTTTTTCGTTTTCTGTTCCTTGTTGAACAATATACATCATTTTTTTTTAAAAAGTGTCTCTCTCTCTCTCTCTCGGGGGTGGGGGAGAGGCGAGTACACAGTTCTGTTCCGTGTGGGTCCTGCCCTGAACCCCTTTTTACACGGAACCAGGACAGTGTCTGTATCAACTAGTCCTGGATCAGACACGGGTTTGTTGGGCTGCAGCTTTCCCAGAGGAAAGGCTGCTTCTGTGGACATTCATACAACAGAGTCAGGGCATTGTTAGCTTCTTGCCTCTCAAGACTGCACTATGGACATCATGATACAGATTCAGCTGACAGATTCCCTCCAAAACCAACACAGAACCTGTTTCAGCATGGTGGTACACAGTGAGGATTATTAATCAGTAACACTGTCCATAACGTTCAGAGCAATTCACTTTATTTTCTTCAAAATGTAAACATGAGAAGCAAGAAATTTAGTTTGTTCATAGATATTTTCAATAACATCATGATTTCAAGCACTGTCCCTGATGGCAATCATCTCTCTCCTGTGGAGTAGTTCTGAAGTAGGTTTACAGAGATGTTGCCAGACACCCAGAGCCTGGGACAATGGCAAATCCAGGGGTACTGCGTCCCCTGAGAGGGGTGGAATTTTG
Organism: Merops nubicus; assembly: GCF_000691845.1. NCBI lineage: Eukaryota > Metazoa > Chordata > Aves > Coraciiformes > Meropidae > Merops > Merops nubicus. The sequence goes on from NW_008629772.1 coordinate 9,120, forward strand.
TCATGGTATACCTCTGATCAAATGACCCAAGAGCTCCTTTCATACCATGTTCCCAAAGAGAATCTCTGGAGTTGGAGATTCAGAGATTTTACCAGGCAACTGGGAAGCCTTTCAAACATATCTACTTTTTGTTTGTTGTTCTGTGTGGCCAGACAGGGATTTTAAAATTACATAGAATGGAAACAGTCAATAATAACTCCTAGTCGGTCTCTTCCAGGAAGAATGGCTGGGTTAAGAAGGACTACTTTTACTCTTTTGGATGACTGGATAAAATAGAAATAGATCGTCCTTCACAAAATCCTTAGTGGGTACTAAGTAACTAGTAACAGCTGGATGAAATCTTCCCAAATACAAGGGTATGAAGTTAGTAACAAAAAAGAGGTGTATTCATAGAAAAATAAACCCAGCAATCACTAACAGAATGAGACAGAAAATAAATAGGTCTGTTGTATCTAGCTCTTGCTTTGTTTATCAGAATAATCCTTGTAAATACTGACCCAAAAGCATGTATGCAATTCCTCTGAATATCAAATATTAAACATGCAGACCATGCTTTAAGAGTGACAAGCATAGTAACAGAAAAGTAAAAGAGAGCAAATGAAATACAGGAAAATAATGATAATGCATCAATCAGTATTAACAGCAAAACTTCCATATATTGAAATGATGTAGAGGTTTAGTCATGGAAAGATGATGTCAGATCTAAAGACTTGCTACATAAATCAGCCAGGTATTAAAAGGAGTAATCTTTGGAAAGGGGAAAAAAAAAATAAAATAAAAAAAGAAAGAATTAAAGAAAGAAAGGAAGGAAGAAAGAAATAGCTATAAAGCACAGTCCTTTATCCTACATAAGTATCCTATATTCCTTTTTATTGTCTATTGAATTGTCACAACAGTCCCTGAGTCACAAGTTAATGCAATAAAGTGCCATAACAACTTTCAGTGCATTTTCCCCTATAAATCATTGATGTATGTTCAGCATACTTCACATTTGCATCACTTAGGCCACATATAGTAGAGTCTGTGTAGATGTCTATCATTATAATCCAGGCTAGATAAGATTACTTTTACTTGATGAGAACATTTTGTGTTACCACACATATTTCCTTATCTTATTAACTGGAGAGACAGGTAAGCGTGCCTGCACATTATTTCACACGTGTCCCGTAGCCTTCATAAACAAAGAAGGGAGTTTGCTTTGTTCTAGTGGACCTATGAAAAGCAAGTCCTTCAACTTTTTTTATCTCTGTGCCCAACAGAAATAGGACAAAATTTTAGAGAACCTTTGGCTACCTTACCCCATGGCCACAGTCACAGTTACAAACTCAGTCCTCAGTGACACAGGAAAACTTGCAATCCATCCTCTACTGTTTTCGGATGAATCTGTGATAAATTATCTACCATGGAAGTTACTGTCATACAGTGTGCATCAGTCACGTGAAATGGCTCAGAGATGAGCACATCCACCTTGACCAGGTCATACAAAGCTCGTACAATAACCCCCAGCTGTCCTGCACATCAAGCTGGTGCTGAACAAGCCAGAGTGCATTCTCCAGTGAACTCAAAAACCTATTTTGTCAGTTCACGGAAGAGAGGTGGCAGCTCTGACAGGTTTAATGGAAAACCAGAGCAAGTGGCTTTTACGCTTTTCACATCAGCCCTCAGGACTTACCAGAAACTCACCTTTCAGCATGAAGAAGCAGAAATGCAGGTCATTTGCCATTGTCCTTTACAAATTCAAAACTTACTAAAGAAAGCTGTTGAAAGGATGATCTATTAGAGTTGATTAAACGTCAGCTGCAGTGCAGTAGTTCTCTCTCCTACCACAGAAATCTGTCATTCATGTGTCAGTCAGGTCAGCTATGGTACCTCTCACAAAAAAGGGCTCTTCCAAGGGCCCATCACTTATGTCCAGGCAACTGCAGCTAACTCACTGAGTTCATCATTATGTTCGTCACAAAACACGTGCTACTTCCTTGGAAACAACAAGTACGCAGGGATGGAGCACATCTTGGCCTGCATTGGGAAGACTATTACTAGCAGGTCAAGGGATGTGATGTTTTGCCCTCTCTTTTGCACTGGTGATGCTACATCCAGAGTCCTGTGTCCAGTTTTGGGACTCCCAGTATGAGAGAGACCTTGCAAAAATGAAGCAAGTTTAATAGGCAGAGGGCCAGCATGTCAGGGGCTAGAGCACTTGCCCTGTGCGGGTAGTCTGGGGGATCTGGGCCTGCTCAGCCTGGCAAAGAGACAGCCAAGAGATCTCACTGCAACCATCTGATTCTTCTCAGAGTGCACAGGGGCAGGATCAGAGGCAATGGGCATTTTGGGACGAGCGAAACTCAGAGTCTCTATAGGAATTCTGTTTGTTTGTTTACCATGAGGGTGATCAAACCCCAGCACAGGCTTCCCCTGAGAGGCTCCATTCCTGAAGGTGCTAAGAGCTCAACTGAGCATGGCCCTGAGCAACCTGATCTACCTGGCTCCACTCTGAGCAAGGTGTTGGACTGAACAGCTTCTGGAGACCCCTTCCACCCAGCACAGCTTCTGTGTGTGTTATCAGTCTTCTGTTCCTCACAGCACCCATTTGAGGCAAATGTATGTGTACATCATGCCACAGGGGCTGAGGGAAACCACGTGAAACACAATGATGATGTATTTGTTATCAACATTTTTTCATGGTTGTTCTGAGACAGTCACAAACATGCAATTAATTAATTTTAAGTGCAGGAAATTGTACAACATTACAGGAGTAGATATTGAGAAGGAGTTCAAGTCTTCCTACTAAAAATTTCCTGTGAACTTCAATTATATCTCCAAGAGGGAAAAAAAAAAAATTTAAAAATACACACAACATGGTAACAGAAGATACACTCCCAACTCAAACAACTGAAATGGTTCAAATTTCTTCTACCCAATGATAAAATTGTTATATTCTCCTAGATAATATTAATGACATTACTGTAATTAGTCCTTACTCCTAACCTCTTGGCTCCACTCATTTGAAAAGTTTTACATTACAGCCAGTTATGAAACTTCCCAAATCAATTATGTTACATTATTTTCTAAAAAGTCCATATTTCATAACAACCTCGTAAGGTGCAGTCAAAAAGCTGCACTAAGACAAGAAGAATTTTTACTGGAAGACTTCCCTATTCCCCACATACTTGGAACATAAATTACTTTGTATAAGCTCTCCTTGTCTGGTTAAAAAGAGTTCAAAAGGTGAAATCCTACTTAATATAAAACTGTTGGATAGAAGTTATAACACTGTATAAAACTTGTGGGGATTTGTATTCCTTTACTCCTGAGTCTTGCAGTACTATGCAGCACACCTGTTTAGCTGGTACTCTAGAAGTGCCAGCAGAGTTTGTAATGATATATTTGTTCATTTGTAACTGTAAATCATGCCCACAGCAAAAACAGCACACTTCATAAGCATGATTTATTTTCCTTTGAAATTATGATACTGCTAACACATGCCAACCTGTTGTAAGAAACGTCTTTTTCTAACTCTGCTCTTCAGAGGAATATATCCTAAAAGGTGTTGGGGAGAGGGGTGAAGTATTAATCTTTTGAAAAAAAGGTGTTTTTAAGGAAGTCGAGGAACGAGGGGCAGACTTTCTCTCTTACTGAGTCATCCTGCAGTTCTTCAGCTACAAAGTAACACAGTATTGCACAGCAACAGCAATTTGTGATCCTGACCAACTTCTTCCCACACTTGCTATGGCATTAAGGAGACTTCTGCACAGTGAGATACATCTGTGTGGGGGAGCAAGAGATTCCAGCTGCTCTGGAGGGCTGTGCATTGCTTCATTTGACTGAGAGGAGGGGGAAGCACAAAGTCTGGAAGGGGCCCACATTGGAGCAAGAGTGTACTCACTAGAAAGGAAGAGGTTTGAAACAGCGTGGAAAAACTGCAACAAAGTAAAAAAATGATAGTATCACATAATGGAATTAATAGAGTAAGGGAAAAAGGGTAGAAGAAAATGTTTTGAAAATAAGGGGATAAAGACCTGCACCCTGAGCCCAAAATGTCAGTTGGAAAAGACTTTTCCTAGGTACACAACAGATAATAATAATGTTATTATCTCATTCTTTAAAAAAGAAAAAGGAAAAAAAAAAAAAGGCAAATCTCATCCCTACTTCCCACCAACATTCCCTCAAATCTGTCTAAAGAAGAAAATACATGAAGAACTCCCAACACCGGAATGTGCTGTGGGAGAGCAAAGCAGAGCCAAGCCCACTCCCAGAAGTGGTTAGTGACCCTCAGCTACACCCACAGCCACAGACGGAGATGCTACTGAACAAGTGCAACGGCTACTTCAAGACCAATGAAACTGTACCTCTTTTCTTTTCCTCCTCCTTCTCCTCCTACCAGACAAGTTTGCTTTTTCTTTCTCTTTTCTGAAAAGTGACAATAGCCACATAAGGAGTGAAATGGTTGGAGTACAAAGGCTTTTGCATCTGAAGAACCTGAAAGTGTTCAA
>NW_008629773.1:0-450 GCF_000691845.1 Merops nubicus
AGCTGGTTTGCTTTCTGAAGCAGTTGTGGAGTTAAAATGTTGGGGTTTTTCCCCTCATTTGAAGCAGTTCAAATGTGAAAGCAGCCTGGGAGTTGCAGTAGTTAGAGCTTCTAAGTCTTTTCCAAGTGTTGAAACTTCTTTAGTGTTTACTCCATGAATATTTCATGGGTTTCATGCCCATCTTTAGAGTTTCCTTCCACTACCAAAGTATTAACACCCAGAGGTACTGGTCAGATGAATGGGAGGTGGAAAGGCAGCAAATGGGGCAGCTTTTGATGCTCTCTTTATTTAACTTTTTTAAACTTTAAAGATAAAAAAGGTTTCAACTTTGAAGAAGTCAATGGGAGGCTTTGAAGGTGACTGAAGCAAGGTGTAGAAAGAATGAAGATTTGCTGTATGATAGCCTGAAAGACACACCACTTTCCTGCTGGGCTGGTGGTGATGCTATTA
>NW_008629774.1:0-981 GCF_000691845.1 Merops nubicus
TTTTATGAAAACAATCTCTTGCTTTCGGTTTCCAGAAATGTCCTGAGCCATAATGTCCTAACCCTGCTGGGGGCAGGGGGGAAATCCTCTGGTCATTATTGTAGGATTAGAAGACAAAAGAAAGGAAAACAGTTTCGTTTACCACACCATCTTTGTTTGAAGCTCAAAGCTGAAATACATTTTATCTGAAGGGCCAGTTTGCAGGACAATCCAGCTTGGAAAGTGATAACATCCAGGACATGCTCTCCCAGAAAAGGGGATAGCCCTGAATGCAGTTGCTGCTTCTCTGAATCCCCTAATACCCTCTCAGCAGAGCTAGAAAACTTGGGGCTAACAGCTTTTCTTGAAGCTCCAGACTGAAACATAATCTATCACAGGAGCCTTCTCCTATTCATGGGAGAGTCCAGCTTGAAAAGTGAAAACGTCCAGACCCTGCTCTGCCAGGAAAGGGGCTAGCCCTGAATGCAGAGCCTTCTCCTATTCATGGGAGAGTCCAGCTTGAAAAGTGAAAACGTCCAGACCCTGCTCTGCCAGGAAAGGGGCTAGCCCTGAATGCAGTTACTGATTCTCACAGTCCCCTAATACCCTCTCAGCAGAGCTAGGAATCTTGGCTCTAATAGCTTTGATGGAAGCTCCAGACTGAAACCTATTCTCTTCGGAGGGACTTTTGCCAGTCCACGGGGGAGTTCATCTCAAAACCCTCCCCCGACACTGGATCAGTACAGTCCCTGTTGTAGCAGGCACAGCCCGCCCTAGGCAGGGACCGGCGTTTGGAAGATCTCGTGATGTAACGGAAAGCGTAGACCGCCCACTAGGGGCACTGTGGGTGGGGCTTAGCATATATAAGCAATTACAACGACGCAATAAATGCCATTTGCAACATCCTCTATATCGGAGCCTGTGTCTCCATGACCCTCAATGGTAGAGGTTGAGTTATATCGGAGCCTGTGTCTCCATGACCCTCAATGGTAGAGGTTGAGT
>NW_008629775.1:0-990 GCF_000691845.1 Merops nubicus
AGGGGCTCACCCTGCGCTCAGAGTGTACACCTCAGGTCTGAAGCCAGCCGTTAGCTGAAAAGAGCCTCTGCAAACCCTTTGCTGCGAAGCTGACCTTGCAACCTTCTAAACGCCCCCAGCTTCAAGTTCTGAAAAATTTCCGGCTTGAGAGCCCCAGGGTGAAGTTGCTAAACACGGAACAAGTTTTGGTTATCTAGTGGGTTGGTGCCTTCCTTTCGCTTCAAAGTTTGCACTTTGATTGGGTGCAGTCAGCATCCTTATGAGGATAAATAATAATAATGATAAATAAATGCTGTGAAACATAGCTTTGTCTACTATGACTAGTCAAAAACATTTTGTTTTGCCAAAATCGGTAATTCCCAATGCAGGTACTACCAAATCACAAATTAGCTGCAAAAAAAAAACCCATGGGAATTATGACACTATTATTTTGAATTATTATTTTAGGGCTCTTCGTAGTGGCTTCCAAAACTTTAGAATAGCTTTGTGCTACAACCTTGAGGGTTAAAAAGCTCTTTTATTTGCAGTGGTTCTCTAGAAATCAAACCAGCTGTAAAGTACTGCCTACTTTTAGACTTAAAATAGCTGAAACCACCAAGTTTCCTGTGGTTTCACATGAAACCATATACTTTGTGATGAGTGTGCCTACTGTTATAAGCGTATAGGGCACAGCCAGGCAACTCAAGGGGTGTATTTGTCACCCCTCCGAAGGGCAAGAGCTCATCAAAGCTCCAAAGGATCTGAATCAGTTAGGGGAGAGCTTGGATTTCTCTGTTCTTTGAAAAGAAAAGAAACTGCAAAAAGACTACCAACACCTTCTGTCCCTCCCCAAAAGTTAGCATTGGATGAGTATTGGAAATAATGCTGCTGTGCAGATTCTGTATTCTGGAGCTTCCAGCAGTCTCACATCTGTGACTAATTCTAGCTGTCATTTGAGTAAACAATAATAAATGCACATTGATATAATCTCTCCTGTTGATTAAAAAAAAA
>NW_008629776.1:0-1052 GCF_000691845.1 Merops nubicus
CCCCCCCTGGCACCCCCTCCCCGGGCATGGGGCTCACCTGCACGGGCCTGTGCACGTTGAGGTAGTGCAGGAGAGGGTGCTGGACCTGCCCCAGCACCCGGCTGAAGAAGAGCAGGACCTGCTGCCTCATCCCGGGGGGGTACTGGGAAGGGGAGGGGGAGAAGCATCAGCCAGAGCTCTCTGCGTGTGCCCCATTTGCCTTTAATTGCCCCAAATCACCCCCTCTTCACCCCACAGTCCCTGGGGGGAACTTGCAAGGACATTCTCTTCAAAGACCCCCAGTTCTGCTCCCCCCAAAATGCTGCAAATGGTCCCACAGACCCCTCAGGACCACCCACCTCTCCCTGGGGACTGAACTCAGTTCTCAGAACAGGCCTTCAGCACAAAAAATTACAACCAAGGGGATTATTTCCCCTTTCCCACTGCTCCAGTGTTAGTGATGGAGAGTTCAAACCCAGAACCCCCCAAAAAAACCCACCCACCCTGGGCAGGCAGGGCTGCAAGGGGCTCCATCAGCCCTTGGGAAGAGCTGCAGAAAGGATCCCAATGGGAAGCTTACACCCAGCACTCCATCTTCCCCCCCCAAAAAAAGCCCCTGACCACCTCACGCTCTCCAAACTCTTGTTACCCAGCTAAAATAGTTCCAAAATTAACATTACAGAGCAGCACCACGATGGAAAAGGACCCCTGGACCCTCCCAGGACCTCCCACTTGTCCCCATCTCCCCTCCCTTTGGCAACGAGGGAACAGATTTTGACTGAGCAGCTGGAAAAGCTGCTGCAGGCTCAGCCCCCCTCTTTTCCCAGGTGCCTGTACCCCCACCTCAGCCTTGCCCAGCGTGCTGAGGGTCTCCAGGAGCTTGTGCTGCAGCAGGTACTCCAGGCAGGGTCCAGCCTCCCCCGCTGGGTGCTGCTTCTCCTCGTAGACCAGGATGTCCAGCATCTGCCTGAGGTGCCAGGGGATGTCCGTCTGCCTGGCGGGGGTGCTCTCATCTGGGGACATGGCAATGGGGGGGTGGGGCACGTCCCCGGGCTTGGCAAGGGGAGTGATGG
>NW_008629777.1:0-2081 GCF_000691845.1 Merops nubicus
ACCCCGCGGGGCTCCGCGTGCGGGGGATGGCGACAGCGACAGGCAGAGACAGACCCCAAGAGCCCCCGAGCCGCCGCGGCCACGCCGAGCGCAGGAGGAGGAGGAGAGGAGCTGTTAGTGATGGAGCACAAGGCCAGCAGCAGCGGGGCCTGCGGGAAGCATGGCTCTTACCTGCGGCAATTACCGTAACGAGACCATTACATATTCTAATCTAAAGGGAGAGAACACAAAACGGTGTAAATACAGGAACAGCACACCCGGCACCGCGCCCGCGGGAAGGTTGGCCCGCCTGACCCCCAGCGCTCCCGACACCGTCAGTGGCACACCGCGTCAAACTGGGAAAAAACTGAGGCTTCACAGAGACCTAAGTCACAATTATGCTGTAGGCAGGATAAAAAACCCTAGATGTGAACAACAGACGTGTCACTGGGCCACAGAAATGTCCCCAGAGTGGAAACCGGTTGGAGGGTGGTTGAGAGCAAACAAGAGGCGTGTGCAGGACGGATCAGATGCCTCCACGGTCTCCGATGGGCGATGGAGGATTAAGTGTTTAAAGTATGTTCCTTGCAGGACAGGATGAAAAATTCAGTTAGCAATGCAGGTAAAAATATACTTTAAATAAGGAGTTGTCTTTTGGAAAGCTGAAGACAGACAGCTTATTTAATTTTTTCTCTGCTGAACAGAATGAATTAGTTTCTCCTACGGCACTGGAGCACGTGCTCTAGGAAAAATAAAAAGAGCCTTTAGCAATTTTTCTTCTCCTTGTGAAGCAGATGAATACTTCTGAAAGCAAAATGCCTCCCTCTCCCACCCTTCAGCACACACACAAGCACAGCAACAGAGGTACTGATGGCAGTGGCAAATCGTATTCTTGGGTTTCCAAAGGAGAATATGGGCAGGACCTCTGCCAGGACCAGAGCAACATCATGCTGTCGTCATGCAGCTGAGCTGCTGGGGTCCAAGTCCTCACCAAAACGGGCTGAACGCTCCTCAGGGACACGACACACAGAAAACCAAAACAAAAAGCACCTTCTCTTCAGCTCCCTCACAGGGACAGGAACATTAGAGGGATTTTTGCTTCCCCTAAACCAAACCAACCAACTGCCCAAAGCGTTACTTCACAGTGTCTCTGTGGTTGACAGCTTTTCAAGCTGACGGTGTGTTCAGCAGCAGCATTTAATGGTACAGCGGGTCCCTCGCACAGCATTATGAGATACAGGACCCTTACTGCTGTGCTGAGTTTGCTTTTAAGAACTGCAACTGCACAAAGGGTCTAATTTGTGGACTATAATGCTACTGAAAATGTTCATGAAGTTCCATGATTTGTAACCCAAGTATGTAAAAAGGGGTTACAGTGTCACACGTGATCACGAAGGATTTTGAAGCCTGATATTTGAGAAGAAACCTGAAGTTTCCACATGGGCCATGACCTATCCCCCTGGCCCCAATTAACCTACCAGCCATGACAGGTCTGGGAGAGAATCTTTGTTTTCTGTAAATGTGAAGGTAATAAAATTCCAGAGAGAATCAGAGCAGGAAATCTGCTTCTGCCAAGGATGGGCTGGTGGTACAATCCACATAGTACCTGTATTTACCCAGACCCTTTCTCCCAAGAGCCACGCAAAGGGACGCTGGCGTTGACTGTCCCAAGGCACCAGCAGCAGCACTGCCCCAGGCTGGGGGAGACAAAGGTTGGGGAGGGGGCACAGCTCGGCCCTGCCTGGCTGGAGACCTGGCACTGCTGAGGTTGGGCTCTGCTGGCAGGGCCGGCAGAAGTCAAAGGGCAGCTTTTGTACCTGCTTCCCTGGACCAGATCGGACCCATGGTGAGGGGCTGCAGCTGCTGAAACACTGGAAATGAGGCAGTTGGTTGGTCATGAAAAACAAAACAAGTAGCACCTTGAAAAGCTGTAACGGAAGCAGTAAGAAGAGTCCAAGTCCAGGTGAGGCAGGGAAACCAGCAGCGGCAGCTCCCAGCCCAGGTGCTGAGCGCCGGGCACCACCACGCGCCCAGCCGGGGTCGGTGTGGAGGTTCGGACACCCCCACAACGTACAGCGGGGAGTTCCAGCTGGCCACGGCCC
>NW_008629778.1:0-21861 GCF_000691845.1 Merops nubicus
GAGGGCCCGGGGCACGGAGGTGGCTCCTCCAGAGGGGCGGAGTGCGCCGGCAGGGCCCTGTGAGGGGCCCGAGCGGGGCCTGCGGCCCCTCACCCCCCAGTGGAACGTTTCTGGTGGCCGCAGTCTTTGTCCGTCGGGGCCTCGTCAAATCTTGGGAAGAAGAGCTTGGTAACGTCAAACGAGGGTCGTAGGAGACTCGTCTGGCTGGGGTAACAGGCTCAGAGCGTCTCTTGTTCTGCTTCTTGTGCGGTGGTTCAGTGCTGAGCCGTGAGATAGATGGGAAGACCTGCTAGGCAGGTGTAGAGCATGGCAGTGTCAAGTTGGCAATGAGGTGTGGGACAGTTGACTCAACACAGTGCTTTGGGAATTGGGAAGTCAATGCCTTCTCTCCGTGTAGGCTAGTTACCTTGTAGGGATAGATAGCTATCTATGAAGGGAGTCACAAAAAAGAGAAGATGTCCAGGGTAGAGGGTCAGGGAACTATGGGATGTAGGTTCTGTAGTTTTTCCTCAGAAAGTTAGCTGATGGTTTGTTAATAGAATTGTGGCGGTCTTATACTGTTAGAAATACTGATTGGTAGCTATTAACTATCAGCTAATTCAAAGAATACTGCAGACTGTAAAAGAAGTAACCTGCAGTCCATGAATGCCTCAAGACAGTTTGCTGCCTGGAGTACTGTCAAATTACTTTTAATACAGATTCTCCTTTAAGTCACCCAAGGACCTGTGCCTAACTTGCAGGCTGGTAACTGTGGTGTTGTAATGATTTGTCAACTGAAAACATGTTGCCACTGTTTGCAGATAAACCCAAATCCTGTTGTGATAAATGCATTTATGGTATCAGGGCTTTTTTCTGTGTTCAAAATAAAGAATGTATCGGCCAACAGTAAAAGACCACAGAGCTACCAGACCTAGCTGTACACGTGAAGAAAGGATGCTGATTGACATAGTGAACATTGTGAATCCACATCCAGGGGTGATGATCATTGTTAGTATTTATTTTAGCAATCAACAGAAGTCCTGCTGTGGAGTTTTGGGTTTGTTTTGGTTTGTTTTTTAAATGGTGTAGTTCAGATGTTGAGTGATTGGACAGGACCAGGATTTTCCCAAAGGCCTCTTTCAAAAGAAGAGGATTTTCATCCCTGGGGAGAGCAGGCTAATTCTCAACTCTGATCACTTCTGCAGTGCAGCTTCCAACAAGGAGTGTGGGGCAGTGCCAGCTGTGGTTGTGGCATTTCATGTGATTCAGGCAAATGTCAGCTCAGAGTTTGCTTGAGATGACCTATTTGTTTCATGTGGGTTGTGCAGTGTGTGTTGCTGGCAGTGATTTGCAGGCTGGATTGACCTGTTCTAGACTAGTTGAGGTAGAAGCTAAAACTGCCCATAGTTCTTGGTGGTTTTTTTTAAATATGGAGCCTTCCTTGAGCAGTGAAAGGAAGTGGAGTGGATAGGGCTGCCCTTGCCAGAGGCAAAGGCTGGAAGCAAAGTGACTTTGGCATGTCTTTGTAGAGGCTTTCAGTGTTTCAGTTCTCCAGAGAATCAGAGGTGCTCCAGTCAACTGTTCCTTGCTTAGAATTTCTTTTGGGAGGGTCAGCTAGGGTCTGCAAAGTTCTCCTGGTATTGGATTATGTTTGTCTTGTCTGAGTAGTAAAACTGGGATGTGAAGGCTGCCTCATACACCTCTGTATTCCTGGGATGCTTTGGCTGAGGGGAAACAGCCACACCTCCAAAAAGCCCTAGGGCAGAAAAATGCCTGAGATACTCCCACAACAGCACAGGCTGATGGTCTTAGCATCTGCCCTCCTTCTATCACTCTGGATATTTAAACTGAGTTTTAAGTCTTCATTCCTTCAGATAAAAAGTGCTGCTCTCTTCTCAACTCAGGAGTTCATTGGCGAGGAAACTGAAGGCTGATAATCCCTGGGGACTACTCTGCAGTCTGGGTTCTGGTAACTGTAGTCACCCTGTGCTCAGCCTGAGCGGTAGCGAGGGTAGAAATTGAGGGCTAGGGAAAAAGAGTACTGAGATAAGCCTAAAAGCAAGGCAGATTTTATTTTTTATGGGCTATTTTTTTAGATAAAAGGTAGTTGTCAGAGGAAGAAGAGGATTATGTCTGAAATTGTGATGTTTCCCATGGCTGTGGTGTATGAGTTTGAAAGGAATCATTTTTATCACTCAGAAAAGCAATTTCTGTAGCTAATCAGCTCTGCTTAGACCCTTTCACAAGATAACCTTTGCTGGAAAATAGTCCATCTAGCAGTTTGTTTAGTGGGTTATTGATTCCCTAGTTGTCATTCTTTTGACCTAGCTTTTTGTCAGCGCCTGTCATCCGGGCTACCCTATAGGGATATTCCTTCTAGAAAATGTGAACAGGCTTGAAGACACTTCCTTGTAGTGAGTGAGTTCCCCTCTTACAGAAGTGCAAGCACTCCTGTTGTTCTGAGTGTGTGGAACAGGCAGAAACTGCTTTGGTTGCCAGTTTGATATGGTTACTGCCATCATGAACATCTTGGCATGTGTTGTAACACAGTCCCTGTGGGGTATGGGTGCAGAACTTTGGGGCAGAGGGTGCTGAATGTGGAGGTGAAACACAGGATGTTGGTAGTTAGGGATTGTGGCAGTGGTTAGATCTGCAGCTAAGGCCACTGTGCAGGAGACTGAAGCTGATTTTGCATCAGAAAATTAGAGGGGAAAAATTAACTGGATTTTTTTTGGTTTTTTTTAGGAAACCGCTATGGATTTGGAAATATATATTTGTTGCTGTGGTCTGATAGTAAGATTGAGCATCTCCTAATTTTTTTGAACCAGACATTCTGCAGGAAGCTCTACAGCAGTCTTCCAGCTAGTCTGCTTTTGATACTCCAGTATCTGGGAGACCTTACTGCAGGGAAATGGCCTTCCAAAGGACTTTTGGCATAGCCAGTGGCTTCTGGGTACTTTAGGCACACAAAGCCAAAGTGCCCCATTTAGGAAACCAAATTAAGAGCTGTGTCTGGGTGTGTGGGCTAGGATTCTATGTGTTAGTTTTGGTGTCTGTGTCAAAGGTGTAACTGAGCTGTTTGCTTAGGTTTTTATTACCAGCAGTGAGAGGAAGGGAAGGTGGGGGGTTAGCACTGTGCTTCTGGTCAGTTGTAGAGAGCTGCCTTGGAGCTAGATCAGTTGTTCATTAGTGTGTCCCATTGTCTCCATTAATGTTGAGAGCCAAAGGTGGCAGTTGCAGATCATCGGGTTATCTGATTAATTTTAGATATCAGCATCTGTCTGCCATGATGAGCTTTACGTCTCCAGCTGAAGAACTGGGTTTCAGCCTGTGCTTGGGGGCCAGGGCTTTCTCAGCAGGGTGGAGCAGCCTGCAGCTCCATACCTCATGACAGCAGGGCTGCTCTCTGTGCTTTGCAGAGCAGAGCTCTGCCCTGAGAGGAAGGGTTGTCTTGGAGACACTAGTCTCCTTATCTTGTGGAGCCAAGAGGATTGAAGTGCACTTCTAAATTCTTTTAAGTCTCTGCCTTTCGGATTCTCTTTAAAAAACAATTTAATGTGGTAGCCTTCTGTCTTCCATAGAGTTGATATCATTTGATTTTACATGATCCATCTTTAAATGTAAGGTATTTTGCAATTTGCTGAGGAGTTGTCGTATGCTACTGTGAAGCTGGGCTCTGAAATTTCCAATTTTTATTCTTTCTCTTCAGTCAAAGTGGAATAGGACAGGGTATGATGTGACAAACCAACGAATCTAAGTGGCTGTGAGTAGTTGTCATGGTTATAGGGGCTGGGACCAGTGCATCCTTATGTGGGTAGAACCAAAACTGTGTATTCTATACTCTCTATGTCAGTGCTCATGGGCTCTTAAGAAAATCATGGGTAGCAGCTGCCCAGGACAGACCTCACACCTCAGGCTATAACAGATAAGGAAAGAGGTTCAAGGTCAGGGGAGATGTTAACACCTTCCCACCCAGCAGGAGGAGTCATCCTTGTTGATGGGCCCATCCATGCCTCGCCCCATGACTCATACAGAACTCCCCCTAGGAGCTATTTCTGTTTAATGGACCATCAAGGACCCACTGCATGACTCATAGACTGATATCAACCCATTGTGAGATGCTCCACCCAGGGGGAGGAGCCAAGTGCTCCCACCTGGATATAAACTGGGGTTCAGTACAGCACAGGGGGCCTTACCCACTGGATTTCCAGAGGACAAGAGCTACCAGATCTTTTCTACGAGACCACTGTTTCATCTGGACTGCTACCACCACCCTAACTACAGAGTATCAGGTTGTATTCTGACTCTGTCTGTGGTTTTCCTTTGTATTATCGCTTTTATTTTTTTTTCTTATTAAATTGTATTTCTGACTTGGAGTCTCTCACTGGTTTGTTTTCAAACCATTACAGTAGTTTTTAGGGGAAGGGAGGATCTCCATTTGAGAACAGTTACCAAGTCTGTTGATGTATTGGTTCAGGCCCACACTTACTTGATCCAAGAGACAACGCTGCTGGTGGGAAACCACATCTTCCAGTTCATGTGTGTTTAGTTTCCTGTCAATAATGTCTTCGCCTTAATGTCACATTACTCATGGATTTCCTGTCTTTAATGGCTGCACTGGCTATGTTTTGTTTCAAGGCAATGTCTGAGCCAAAGCTGTTAACAGGCCCCTGATTCTTGAGAAGGGTCTGCCCTAACTACTGGGTTCACTTTCAGAAGTAGATTTTTGGTGGGCCAGTGCTCTTCCTCTGGTAGCTATGAGTGCTCAGGAAGGATCATGTACAGAGGGCCTTTTGATCCAGAAACAGTAGGGTAGGACAAACACATAAGTAAAAATGGGTGTTTGTTGGTTTCTGACACAGCCCATGGTCCAGGGAGATGAGTTCCTGTCAGGCAGTCAGTTTACAGAAACTGTGTCAGGAAGCTGCTCTTTTGTTGCAAAGAAGTCTGTCTATTGTGTTCCCTCTGCAACTTAGGGAATTAAGTTGGAAAACAAACAAAACAACAACAAGGAAAACCCAAATGCTTTGGGGTTTTGGGTGTGAGCTTAATACCAGAGTCTCTCTTGCTGTTCACAAAAGTATCAGGTCAGACTCAGTGCTCTGCTGTTTCTGCAGGGCCATGTTGTAATGTAGGAGGTGGCTCCTTTTGAAAATATCCTGGCTGTTTGGGCAGTCCCGTATCAACAAGCAACTTTTGGAAGTATTGACATGTAGCAGGAGATGACTTGTAGGATTCTTTTTTCTACAGGGACTTGTTGATTTTCTGAGGTAGTGCTGTACTGTAAGGATGGGCTGAACATATGAGGTTGATGAGATTGAGTAAGTGTGTCTCTAAAGCTGGAGCAGAGAAGCAGAAATGGCTTTTAGAACTGTGGCTATGTTAACTTTATGATGTAGGTGTCACCATGACGTGGCTCCTGCTGCTCTGAGCGGTAGGGAGGGAGCTTCCGAAGCTTCTCGCTTTCTTGCACCACTTGGCAGTCTCTGTGGCTGGGGAGGTCCAACTGCCCAGTTCAATTCACTCATTGAGAGTGGACAAGTTGGAACAGCTGGAATGGAGAGCTCCCTTCTTCCAGAAGTGGTAGTGGGAGGTAAAATCCTAACCAATGCCAGGCTCTCCAAAGGAGAAATCCCCCTCTTTTTAGCTTTGTCTAAAATAGCTACTAGAGGAGCAGTAACGTCTACAACAGAGTATGAGGATGCTACTGTAGGAGATGTCTAGAAACATGAGCACCCTGGCGGAGTACAGCCTGCTATGGGGCCTAATTTATGGTCTTATTAATGTTTTCTTTCATCACTGCCTTCCAGCCTTCAGATGATGATTAGACCTATTTATAGGGGGAAGAGTTCCTTAATATTCAGCACAGTGCACCTCTTGCCAATCAAATCAGTACCATCTGCATCTTTGATTGCTGTCTAATAACACTGTAGAGCACAGTTAATTAAAAAATATAAATAGACTTTTCATCCTCTTAACTTATCGAAGTGCTTTTCTCCTCCTCCCTTCCCCTCCCTGCCCCCCACCCTCCTCCCTGTGTCTTGGTGTTCCCCTCCTCACCCTTCCAAAAAAAAAAGTTAATTTGGCTTAGCACTGGGACTGCAGTGAACCTCTTGTCTCACTGCTGGAAACACATCCTGCTCTCCTACCCAGGATAGTTCCCTGTTGTGTGCTCTGCTGGAGGACTGAATTTCAACCCCTCCAGTGAATGTCAGCGCAGGGCAGAGCTATCATTTGCTGCACAATAGAACAGGACTTACACCTAGGCTTTTGTGCACCATTTATCACCAGAGTGCAAGCAACTTCTAGCTTTCATTTCAGTTCTGTGTATGAGTGCATGTGCACACATGCAGTTATCCTGTCCCTTAACAGGAGGAGCATATGCAACAAATGTTTTGCTTTTCTAGTATTTTAAGTCCCTTTTAAAATTATAGTTTCCTTGCTTTGCAGCTGGTAAACTCACAGGAGCGTGCTTTTATCTGCGGAGGGCAAGGTGATATAATTGACTTCCCCCCCACACTCCTCCTTGGAGGAGTTCCTTCTGATATTTTGTTGGAATGACCTTTAGGCAAGCTTCTAGTCCAACAAAGGCATAACTTGAATATGTCATCAAATTTGATCATGATTTGAAATCCTGTAGGAAGCCCATGTGGAGAGTAGGGAGTGAGGATGGCACAGTGGTACGCTGAGTACAGTGCAGTACTAGAAAGCACTGTAGTTAAGTGTACAGTGGTAGAAGTTTGTGATGAGACACACAACAGACATTGTAGCAGCTGGGAGCTGTGTGAGCTCTAAAAGCCTTGTCTAGGTATGGTGAGCGGTGTGCTGATGTAGTATGCTGGATTGGAGTGGAGGAAATTGAGAGCAGCAGACAACTGTTATTGTCAGCTAGGATGGGACAGCATTTGTCCGGGTAAACATGGTAGAAAGTATTGTGTGCAAGAAATTACAGTCAGTGAGGAACTTAGGATCCCTTCCACTGTGAACCAAGTCACAAGTTACTTGAGTTTGTGAGAGGAGGCAGCACCTTGTGATAAGCTGTGCCAAAGCCTGTCTTCTGCTCCATCTTTTGAGCGTGTTCAAATTTAACCTGTGGTTCACCTGTGACGTGATCTTTTCCTGCTGTGGAGTCATCCTGATGGTACTGATATGTGGTGAGGGATACACAGAGTTGTGCTTTATTGCATGTTGCTGGTCCCTGTGTGCTTGCAGGTGGCTACAAGGCATCCAGCTTTTGTTGGGATCCTACAGAGGAGAGGTGTAGGGCTAGACAGAGCCTGTCACTTCTTGGAGATGTTACTGCATGTGGCAATTAAAGGCCTTTAGTTCCTGCTGCCTTTCTAGTGCAGCGATAGAGACACCAGCACGGTAGTTCCTGAAGCAGCCCTTCTACCTTTGAAGAATATACAATGATTTTGTTTTCAAAGTATTTAGGCTCTCTTCTTCCCTGAACCCTATTTTTTAATCCCTTGAAGCATGTGAAGGAAGCAAGTAATGTTGGTGGCTTGCTTTATTCCCCCTTTGTTTTCATAGCAAAGCATGCATCTGGTGCTTGTATATAGCTTTACAGTCTGTTGGTGGCAGCCAAATTATATTTTCTTAATATTGCCTTTGTTTATATTCCCCTGAAAACTTAAGATATTTTAAGGCTGTGAGTTTTACTTTGTAGACTGTTGTCTTTGTGATTGATCCTCCACATTGCAGTATTTTCTAAAGAATTTAGAGGAGTGTTGCTTCTTTTACAGATGCTGTTTGCTCTGTAACAGGATCTTTTGGGGCTTAGCCTTGACATATGGAGTTTTATTCTTGAGTCTGGGGGTAAGTAACCCAAAAGATGAGGAAAGTAGGTGGGGTGTCTCTCTACCTATCCAGTGCAGTGAATTGTGTACTTCATTCTCGGGGTTTGGAGCTGCAGATCTCTGTGTAGCCCTCTGTGTAGCTGTACTGTGTACCTCTGTGTAGACTTGCTGGTAATGGTTGAGCAGCATGACAAATTTTTGGTTCCAGATACCCGAAAGCCCTGGAATGCTCAGGCTGCACCTCTCCTGGTGTAAGCCTTGTGGAAAGGTGAGGCAGTCTGGTGGGGGCTGATGTTGCGTTTCCTGCTGCTGTTGTTCCGCTCAGCTTTTCCTAGTGTGAATGCTGGAATGGAGAGGGAGAGAGCAGCTTTGGGTGCAGAGGGAGCCACCAGCCCTGACGAGCTTTCTACCAGCTTGTAGACAGCTTAAGGCAAAAGGTGCAAATCTGAGCAGTCAAAACTTCCAGATCAGACTGTGGTGCTTGTAAGCAGGTGGTGCAGTGAGAAAACCACCTTTTTCTCTTGGTTTGTAGTTTAATAAGGCAAATGAGGTTATTATATAACACCAGAGCACATTTGTCTTGATCATTAAAGTTGACATAGAAAAAATAATTGGATAGAGTGGCTGGAACCCCTAGATGCTGCAACTTTTTTTCCAGAGCCTCTTTGATCATAAAGGAAGAGCAGTGTTGCTGTTTCTGCCTTGTGTGACCCACAGGTGGTCACACCACTAATGATTGAATCTCTTGGGTGAGCTGATGGCTGCTCTTCTGAATCATACTTGCTTTGGATTTTTATACGCCCATTTCTCACTGTAGCATATGAGTATTTCATGTCAGCCATTGTAATTCCAGGGTGCTATATTTTTTGCTGAAACATGCAAGCTCCCTCTTTGAGATTCTGGAGTGATACTGGAACCAGTTTGTTGCTTTGTGGAAGTCACTTCCATGTGTAGGATGCAACAGTTTATATGCACCTTTGGCACGTATGTAAATGAAGGCTTGGCATCCTTAGGGCAGAGTGGGAGAGCTGAGATATTTCTGATCTGCAACAATTTGTTTTTGTGAAATGTCTAATTCTGATAATGGAGCATGGCAAGGAAATATGCTGCTTCCTTCTCAGTGCACTGAAGGTTGAGATAAAGGAAGATTTAGTCATGCTGAGTGATATTCTTTGCTTTCCGTCCTGACTTTTGTGGGGAATATTTTGAATTTTCCTTATTAAAATCTTCCTTGTTCTGTATGCGGAGCACTTCTGTTCTTTTGTTTTTTTTTCCCCAATCATATGGTCAGGGCTTTACTGAAAGTGTCTGTAAAACTTGCCTTTTTTTTTTCCAGTTAGTTTGGTCACAAGAGGTCACAACTAGTAGCTGTAGCATGGGATTTTGCTGGAGTCTAGTAGTTCAGAAAGCTGTTTTTTGTCTTCCTCATTCTTACTATAAATTTCTAATTTGTTACCTTGCATAGAAAGAATTGTATCAGTCTCTGATTGCAGATCCCACAGAGTCTACTGTTTCTCATTAGTGGGTTGTTCTAGTTTTTTTGGAAGGGTGAGAATGTGGAGCTCAAATGAGAGGCTGTGTTGAGAACCTTTGAAACTGAGGTTCACTGACAGCCCAGCTGTGAGAGTTCAAGCAGGAGCACCTGGGGTGTTTCTGCTTTGCCTCACTGCTGTGTGTTCATCTCTTTGCAAGGGAGCTGTGGGTCCTGAGGAGTAGCCTGTAGCTTCTGAGAGTGAGGAAAGAAACAGTGTGGTAGTAGCTAAGGAAACGTTGCTTCTCAGTGTGAGCATCTGTCAGTCAGCAGCTGAGCTGGGCTTGGCTTTGGGAAGGTCACTAAAAGAGCTAGGGTTGGTGAGAGTCTGGGAAATCATACTGGAGCTGTATAATCTCATCTGGCCTCAAGAGGTGAAATGCTTGGCCTTCTTATCCTCCAGGGCAGGGTGGTAGTGATTTTAATAATGCAGCAAGTTTAAGAAGTCCCCTTCTTGCCTCTGCTTCCCATTCTGTTTCATGTCTGGGCAATTACAGCTGTTTATCTGCCTGTGGTAAATTGGGTCATCGAACTGAGTTAAAAATAGGCATCCCAATCATCATCAACGTGGATGCAACAGAAGAATTGTGACCAGTAGCAGGGATAATGGTAGAGCTGTTTTGCTGCCAGAGCCCAAACACCCCGTAACTGCACTCGCTGTGTTATCTGGTCGCTTTGTTCCATGCTGTCGGTCAAACAGGAATTTTGAAAGCTAAAAAGAGAGTTAAAGCTTAGTTGTGGTCAGCAGATCAGGAAACGCCATCTCAAAATTAGCTGTGCTCCTCTCAGATTAACTCGTGTGCTTTACAACTCCAAATGACCATTTCCTTTCCTGCTGAATAGGCCCAGTCAAGAAGACTAATGGGAGCACAAACATTGCCACTGAAGAGCAGGGGTACAGAATCTGCCTGCCGGTGATGCATGAAGTGCAACAGAGTGGGTCTGGGCTTACTGCAGCAGGGCCAGGTCTTCTAATGGCTGCGCTTGATTTTGCAAATTTATCTGTGGAAATGCTTCTGGGTTTCTTCCTTCTTTTGCCTCATATATGATTCGTTACTAAACACTCCACGCAAATCAAACCAAACTAACACCAGCCCTTCACAAAAAAAAAAACCAAAAACTGAAACAACAGCCACATTCCATTTATAGGAAGCCTTTCCTAGCTTGCTGTAGCAGGACCAGAAAGGATAAATTCAGAGAAGGTGGACAGTGTTTCTTAAATGTGTAGGAATGGCTACAGGCAAGTCTAATCTCCTATCTTTTCATTTTGTGAAGTAAGATAGGGGATTTTAAGAATGTGTGAAGACCTCTCTCATTTTCACCTATTAAGCTATTTTATGCTGTGACCCTCTCTCCAGGCTCTCTTTTGTGTGTGTGAATTTCTCCACTATGAGCTGTGTTTCTATGTTACTCTCAGCCTGCTCTGCCATACAGACTGGAATACAGTTTGCACACAGCAGCGCTCCCTGGACCAGGTCCTGCAGACCTCCAAGAACTGTGGAGGGAATATGTTGTGTCCTGAGAAATCTCTGTTTCTGATACCTTATTTTTTGATCCTCCTTTATTTTATTTCTCTTCAGCTTAATGAATATTTTCTTAAGATGGATGTGTAGCGCTCTGCGTGATGAAACCCTGTAATGAGCAGCTGTAGACTGTGATCTTTTTACAGTCTGAGTGAGCAAGATGCACAGAGAAAACAAGTTTGAAGGGAGTTGTGTAGGGTTACCAGCAGAGTTTGGCTTAGAAAACTGTATGGACACTCTACTCTGTTCAATAATCAGGCTGTCCTAACAGTAAAGTGTTCGCGAGTTTACAATTTCTGATGTGCTCAGAGGAATTGATTTCTACTCTATACCTTCCTCTGCGTCCCAGGACCTTTGTTATTTTCTGAGTAAAAACATGGGAGGCAGATTCTGTGGGAATTGCTGAGGGAGAGGTGAGCAAAGCTTTCCAGGGATGGAAACATGGGTCACGCACAGCTTTCTTCTGGCTCAAATGTGGAGCAGTGGTATTGGCCCAGCCACACCCAGGAGCGTGCCTACTGCTCTGGTGCACTTGTTGAACGAGACTGAAAGTTTTCAATGACCTTTTAGGTTTTATATGTGAAAAGATCGTAAAATAGAGTCTTCTTTCAAGATAGTTACTAAGGAAAAAAAATCCAGTCACCAGGAGCAATGAGTAGCTCCTGGGAGTCTCAGAATGGAAGAACTCTCATTAACCTACTGGGAGCAAAGGCGTGTGTGCACATGCATGCCCTGTAATTTCATAGCTGCTGTTCTTGGAAGGTAGCTGTGGTTGTGTTTCTTGGAGCAGAAGTGTAAGATGAAATACTGCATTTTGCTAATGGAGCTGAATGATCTGAAATATACCCATCTGGAATGTGAGGATGGGAAGAGAGGACAGGGAGACCTCTGTTGAGTTTAACCGCCACCCAGAACTGACTTTGCTCCAAGGTGTGATCTTTGTTTTCAGCACAGTACTGAGCAGAGATTTGTTAAGTATCATGGTAAAAATACAATTCCCGAGAGCATTCAGATAAGCAAGAGACTCCCACCTCACTGTAGCTGTCTTGGATTTATTAAAAATCCAGTATGTCAAACTTACTACTTGGACTTTTTTCCTCAGCTCACCGATTCCATTGCAAATGCTTTCCTAATATAATTAGGGGAGCAGGGGGAAGTTGCTGAATAAAAGCTGTGATAAAATGGAAGTGTGTTTACTGTAATGACCTATTTGCTCTTTCCTTTAGGCACAATGGCCACAGTAGCCCAGAAGCACTTTCTGGAAGGGCAGACATACTCGGTCCCTCTGATCCAGCCGGACTTGCGCAGGGAGGAGGCTGTTCAGCAGTTGGCTGATGCGCTTGAGTACCTGCAGAAGGTGTCCAGTGATATCTTTAACAGGTACGGTGCTGTCACCTGGGGGTGGGCAGCTTGGCATTCAGCAGTGGGAAACAGTACTATGGTAAGGTTGCAGCAGTGAAGGGCAGTGTGTTGGCAAGCAATGGGAGTTCAGAAAAGGGATAAGGAAAGACCAGATGCACTCCAACAGAAGTTTATTGGATTCAGCTCTGTTGAATTTAAGCGTAATGAAATGGCTGCAGATAGCCAGAGGTTGGTTGTTATTAATTTTTATTCAGTGGTAGGCTCCCACAAATTACATTACTGCTTCTGCTGCAGTTATCCTTTATTCCTTCTTGCTCATGTTTTAAATGGGAGTCTTTCTCATTTAGAGTATCTTGAAGATATGTCTTTTTGAGTCATTGTACTTGGAGCAGCAGAGTAGAAAATGTCTTTGTTCTGATCCCTGGGACTTGCAGACTCTTCTCTTTGGGTGTCTGGTGTTTTGCATTTCTCTTTCTGTATGTTGTGAAGGCTGGGCACGTGAGAGTGCCTGTTCTTCTCACCACAGTAATAATCCATCTAAACTAATCTCTTCGTGAATTCAGCTTAGACTTGCCACCTCTTCCCTATGGTCATCGTTAGGATTGGATCCATTAGACTACCTATGTAGCAGATCAGAGAGACTCTTGTGTTTGCCTGCAAATGATGGTAGGTAGCATGGTGCCTTTTTAGTTCCAGTGCCATCTTTGATACCTCAGTGCCCTGAGATGGTGTGTTGTGTCATTGGTATAGAAACAGGTCAGCATTTATCTTCTCCTAGCCTGACTAGCAGAAGCACTTGCCTAGACAAGTGGGGATCATGACTATCTAGTCTGATTTATTATGGTGTGAGCAGGACCATGGCATTCTTTCTTGTTTTGAGGGTTTGGGTTTTTTTAAGGGCAGATTGAAGCTCTTCAGCTTTTGATAGTGATACTTTGGGGAAAGAAAGGGTGGTCACTAAGGCTGAGCTCAGGTCATTGAGGGAATAAAGGCTTTTCATTGGACTAGTCTTTGTTTGGGCAAGGACTGCTTGTAGACTTGATTAGGTTGAACACAAAATCTCATTCTTCTGTGCCCTTCTCAGTATGGGAACCCTTCATGATATAATGTTGGGACAAGGCTTCCTAGAGCTGCTGGAAATGTGGAATGCACCTTTCAAACTTGGGATGAGTTGGCAGGGCTGTCCCTCTCTGTGGGGCAGATAAAGTTGTTGATAAACCAGGAGTGGTTCTTTCTCTGTCTCTTTTTTCTTTCCTTTTTTTTTCCCTTTCTCTTACTGACTGCTTTGTAATGCAGTACCCTGTAATTTCCCTGGGGAGACAAGGCTGCTGTTTGTTATGCAAGTCACTCCTGAGTCCTGAACGGTGACTGTGATGCTGTTCCCTTGCTCTTTGGTGCACTCATGACTTTTAATTACCAATTTTTTCCAACGACAGAGGAGGCTTCATTGGGCTATTTGTTTTCTTTGCCTTTGCTCTGATGTCTCAGCTCTCTGATATAATTAATAACAATTTAGTAATTATGCAGGCATCTGATTAAAAGTTCCATGACCTTGGATGCTCCGTGCCAATCAAGGGGCAAAGCTTTCAATGTGAGAACTTTGCCACTTAGTGAAGAGTGACCTTTCATCTTCCCTTTCCTGAGATAAGGCAACTCTGTCTTCCCTTTCCAGGAAGGAGCTGCCTTATCTGGGGAAGCCGAATGTTCTGATCTGCAAGTGAGGAGCTTGCAGTGTTGATGGAGAGGAAACCTGTTCAGTGTGACAGACTCAGCTGAGTGTGTCAAACTCATTACTTCAGTATTACAAAGGTGCAGATGTTCTGGGGTTATTTTGTGGGAACAGTTGGATTGACACAATGCTTTCAAGAGTGGCAAGCCGATGCGTAATTTGTTGAAGGTGAAGTGAAAAAGCCTCTTTTTTTTCTTTTTTTCCTCTTGTTAGCTGGTCAGAGCTTCTGTTTGGGGTCATTTCTGACATGAGAATTGATTATGAATTCTTACAATGAACGTGTCCATCCATTATGCAAGGAAGGTGAGCTTTTTCTCTATTTGGAAACTGGCTAAAGGCAACCGTGGCACTGTTGTGGTTGTAGAAGAAATACTCTGTGCAGAAGCAGCAGTGGTGAAAAGTGCTTGTGGATTCAGTTTTCTCAAGGGGACACAAGACACCTTTGTGTTTGGAGAGTTGAGAGAAAGAAGAGAGGCAGCTTTCCCCCCCTTACACCCAGTTTGGGGAATCTGAGAAATAACCCATGAGACAAGCCTCTGCCAAGCTGTTTTTCTAAATGCTCTCAAACAAGGTGACTTCCTGTTACCTCTGGCAAGCTACATGGTCAATGAGGCACTTTACAGAGTTCATTGGTTTGTAGACAATCAAGCAATGTGCAGTTGCAAATGAACAGGTAGACTATGGCTGAGACCCAGAGCAGACCCACTGGACACAGCCTTGGAGAGTATGTCTGGCAACCTGGCAGCTAAACCTTCTCTGTGGCTTGCTAAGAGTGCACCTGAACTGCAATCTAGAATCACTAAAAGAGCAGGGGGTAGCTCAGCATCCCTCTCTGTTGTTTTCCCAACCCTTGGGAGCAGGGACTCATCCAGCCTATTCCATGTGGAGAACAGTAGAGTGTCACATCCTGCAGAGGGAGAGCGCTGACCTCAGCAGGCACTTGGCTGCTGGGTGGTACCTGCTGATGTCAGTACTATCAGCAGACTCATCCTCTCAGGAAGCCCCGTCCTCTTGGTGCTGATTCCAGTACTGTGGGGAGATCCAGAGGCTGCAAGTACTTTCCAGGGTTATTTTTTAGAGTAATGTATGTTTTAACCTTGTATATGTTAACTGAATTCATGTAATTAATCTGCTGTGGAAGCTGCAGTAAAGATGAAATTCATCGCCTGTAGCAACTGAGATTTTAATACATATCATTACTGCTTAAAACATAAATATTCTAACATAGCCAGTCTGACATAATATCTGTATGAGTTTAATTCCTGGACTTTTAAGGAGGGGTTTTGATACAGGTCACAGGAGTGAAAATGACCAGTTTGAGCACTCAATTAGCCAGTACTCTTTCATCTACTTGCTTCATCGTTACCAGCATTTCCTGGGTGAGAGCTTGTGGTGGAATCCTGTGCTGCAGAATTTTTTACAAGAATGTTGTGGTTAAGTACTTCAGGTAGGCTTTAGCTTTCTGGAGATGCCTCCCTGGTTAGCTAGGCTTGCCCTTTGGGATTTCTCAGTTTCTGATGAGAGTTTTTGTTGCCAGGGGATATTAATAACCTCTGATAAATCAGTTGATTATTCAGAATGTACACTTTTGTATAACAGATTTGTGGAAAATTTCCTACGTGAGTTATCTCATAGAGTGTTACAGCAGCAGGAAGAAAATAAATACTTGGGCTTGGAATGTTACCAAGGTCCTGGTCTCCTTTGCCTGTGATCTGGTAACAAGTTGTCCAGTATACAGAATTTCTCATCCATGTGCTTCTTTTTTAGCTCATGGAAAAAAAAAATTGATCTTTTTAAAGATCTTCATTTGGTGTCTTTTGCTTGTTTGGAATAGTATTTTGCTAAAGAGGCATATCTTTCTTGTTCCTCCCCAGCTGGATTCAAATTAATTTGTATTAAATATTTGCAGAGGGCTTTAATATTAAACAAAAGTTTAGCTGAGAGTCACACTTCTGAAAGCAGTAGTTGGAAAACAGAATCACGGTGGAAGTGCTGTTAAGCCTGGGGAGGAAGTCTGGTAAGTGTGTGATTAAGGAGTGGCTGCAGGGCAGCATAGACTTAAGGGATGTCTGGGACAGGAGCAGGGTTGAGATTCAAGTAGTCCTGAGACAGAAAATACAGGCAAAACGTTAATCATGAGATGCATTTGGGTGTTCCTCACCTCGTTCTAAGCTTATTGCTGTGATTAGTCATGTTGATCAATAATGGAAATGGGTGACTGAATATATCCATAAGAGTGTCCTTGATTTAGGAGGTTTCTGGAATGTATTATCAACTTTCTTGGAAATGTGCAAAGAAGGATCTTGCTGCAAACTGCTGCATTTTGGTGTTCACTGTGGCTCTGGGATGCAGCTTGGAGCTTAGACACTGCATTGTCATTGTTCTGCTGGCTGTAAGGGTTTGATCTTAGTAAGAGGAGAGCTGTCAAGAGGGCTGCATCAAGATGGGTCACAGCTCAGGTGAGTTTACACTAGGAGGCTGGCTGTAGCACAGGGAATCAATTTTTCTCAAATTAATATTTTAGTAATATGGCTCTTGTTAAGCAACAAGTCACCTTGTGGTACTTTGAAGTTGTCTCAGAGGCTATCTGAGAGAGTATGCTAGGTCTAGTTTAGTTTCAGATGCCTCTCTTGAGGGGCTGTAGAAGTAGTTGTTTGCTACCAGGAAGATTAAGCAGAAACAGGGAGGTAAAGGAGTGAGTGGATGGTCCTGCAGACATGAGGACATAGAGCATGGGGAAGACAGGGAAGAATTCTGACTGCAGATATTGGTTATTCTTTTAGAGATGTGTCCCAGTAATGTGGATTGTCATTGGTTCTGTTATGTTTTGTGTTAGTGTAGCACACGCTTGCTAAGAAACTGCTCATCTGTTTTAGTTGTTGTGGTCCTCTGGAAGCTAAATTTGAAAGCTTGTAAGGATATAGTTTGAGAGAGGTTGCAAACTATAGGGGAGACTTCAGGAGGTGACGTATGAGGGTCAGATCAGCATGCCTGGAAGGCTGGTGGCAGCTGGCAGTAGCAAGCATCCTACACCCTCAAAAAGAGACGAAGGGATAGTGACTGTTCCACATGGGTCCAGGTTACAGCACTTTCTGGATGCTGCTAAAATCCCTGAGCTTAAATTCTTGCAGGATCCAAGGCCTGGGCTTAGTTCAGATGCCTTGACAGCCCATGAAGTGAGGTGGCAGGTGGGAAGAGGCACAGATAGAGCTGTCACAGCTTGAAATGAAATGGGAATAGTAGGGAGAAGGAGCCTGAATAGTATTAAGTCATTAAAAGATTATTCCTTCAAAATGAAACAAACATGGTGGAGAATTAGCAAGACAGGATTCTTGCTCATCTCAAAAAGTGCTGAGAATCTGTGTCTTTTGGACTTCTAGAGATTAAATGTGTCTTTTGAAGGAGAGGAACAGAATGCTAAATTTGATTGTACAAGCAAGATGTTTTTTGTGGCATCGCCATTGAAATGTAGCAATGGTTACTTAAGCCTTTGCTCTAAGTCTTCTAACAACAGTTCTTCCACATCAGTTTCTTTTGCTAGCAGTCTGTTTATCTTTTAATCCCATTCCTCCAAAAGGAGGGTGATCAATCTGTTCTGCCTTAAGCAATTGAAAGGCAGGCTTGAACTTGATAAGAGAGCTGTAGCCTTCTGTACACTAACAAGGCCTTCAGCATTGTTTAAAACAGGCAATTTAAGGAAGTGATTGAAGTGCTTCACCTTCAATATCCTCCTTCAAGACGACTTAAACTTCTCGCACCTCGTAGCAGGTCTGCAAATAGTGGTACATTTTAAAGAATAACTGAAAGAGTCAGTGCTGACATTAATGCAAAATGTTCCTCAAAGCATGAGATGAGTTTGCGTTAGCTACAGAAAAACATTCTGCGGGAAGAAGTGGCTCTTAATTCTATGTCTGAAAAGAAAATGATGGAATATTGTGTGCAGGATGCTGAAATGGCCGTCTAGGAGCACAAAGGATATACAAGCCTTACCCATCTCCTCAGCCACTAAAAATGAAATGAGTGGTTTAGGTGCAATCATGCTAAACTGCTGATACATCATTTTGCTGTAATTAGTGAAAAAGTGAAGGAAAATGCAAAATTTGCAGGAGAGGTGTTCTCCCACTCCTGGAATTGGTCTCAAAGCTCCTTAGCAAAAGGAGGCAGGCAACAATTTCAGACTTAATGGAGCTCTTGAGAAGATTCTCTCTACTCTTACAGGGCCTTTTATGGTAGTGGAATATCTAGTGGAACTGTGAGACAGTTTGGTCAAAACAGATGGCATGTGCAATAGGAAAGGCAAACAGCAGGGGGAAAGTTGGGTAGCTTGGGTTACATAGGATTTGTTGGTTTATTTTAGTTTGTGGGTTTTTTAACCCTGACAGGATAGTCTCTTCTTTGTACTGTATGCCTTGGAGCAAATTCAGTAGTGAGTAGCAATTTTCACATTCTTGTGACCTAATTCTCTCTCTGGTCCTTAAAGACAGACCAAGACAGGCTCCCCAAGAGAGCACGTAAGGGATTCAAAAGTGGGAAGAAGTGTAGGATGTACCTATGTGTCTAAGTGCAATGAGGTAGCTGGAAAAATACCCAGTAGAATATTCATATAAAGGATTGACCATCCTGAGGCCTGAGTCCCTTCTCTGGACTACTTTTATTTTGCTTCTGCAACTCTGGGGAGATCAGGTCCAGTCTCAGAATGGTGGTTTGCTGCCCCTCAAACAACAAGGGAGTGATACTGAAAGAGAACAGGAGTGGGCAAGGTGGCTGTTTCAGTGAAGGAGGGCTTTGCTTTGAAGGAATTTAGTTTATTTTCTTTGTTCTGTCATAAGAAAGGGGAAATCCCACCTTAGCTTCTAGAAGATTGATTATGGCAATGCATCTTGAAGAAATTAATTAATTAAAAAAAATAAATTGGTCCAATCACATGCAGTTTATAGTGGCTTTCTGACTATTTTCTTTGCTTTTAGTTCATATTTTTATGTCTCTGTAAGGTAAAATCAATTCACTACCATCTATAGATTAGTTATGACTCAGCAAAACTTTTCTGAAACGTTTAAAGAGCTATGATTTTAACATGAGAGATGCCATCTGTAGTTTCTACTGTTCCTGATGGTACAAAGGTCATGTTCCAAAACAGATAAGGCCAGTTTCAGGACCATTTGTGGAAATACAGCCTGTAGCAGCAAGAGGCAAAAGAACCAAATGTTAGACTCCTTTGTGGAGGTGAGAAGTCATTATCTTGATAAGCATTGTCTTCTTTCACCAATGTTTATTTCAAATCACAGTCAATTTGAGGACAGAGCTCTGACTAAGTTAAAGGATGGATCACTTTGTATGCCCCCAAATGCTATAAATTGGTTTAAACTTTTATGAGCTATCTTGTAGCAAAAAGCAGAGAGGAGTAATTACTCCTCCTTGTACTGCTTTAAGGAGTGGCAGCCCAACACCTTTCCGCTATTGACAAGATGTAACTTTTTGCTCACTGAACTGCTTCTGGATTGAAAAGGGAGCCTGTGAATAGCCTGGAGCCCAAGCACTGTGCAATTGCAGTGGAATAACCTTTGAAGCTGGGTGCAGCAGGGTCTGAACCAGCCGATGCTTGTGGAGGCTTATGGACTTCAGAAATATGTCTGACACATTAATGCAGTGAGGTTCTAAATGGCTGGAAGCTCTCATACTGTAGAGCTGAGAGTAACATATCCAGAAATAACACTGGTGATACTGTATCTGTAATGGTATGTGGGAAGAGAATTCCACACTGAACCCTAAAGCAGGCCTTTCTGCATAGCACAAACACCAAGAGCCTTCTGAAAAAGGAAAAAAAAATTGGCAGTGGATGGAAGTAGTAGTGATCTATCCTCCTTACCACATGCCAAAAACACTTGTTTCAGTGTGTCTCTGGCTTTGGTTTGCTATCAGCTGTGATGCCAGTCCCAGCAGGTTAGTGGGATGTCAGTATTAATTCAGAATCCTGGCAGTAACCTGGGCCTTGAGGGCTGCTCAGAGAGCAGAGGTGGGACTGACCCCTCAGCCACACCTGTGAGTGACTAATGCAAAGACATCTCATGGCTGCAGCCCTTTAGGATGGGAGTGTGAAGTGTGCTTCTCTAGTGTCTGCCTACTGCTGTGGTGCCCTGAAAAGGTTCTCCAGGAGGGCTGCAAAACTGTGCTCGTTGCACAGCTGAGTAAACTTCCTTTTCTTGAAGGACTCTGGATGGCTGTGAGCTGGAAGGATCCACCTGATGGGTGATGTAGTAGCTGAGATTTTGTCCAGCAAAAACTCATATCTATAAGCAACTAGGGCAGGAGGTGCCTGTTAATTAACATAGATTAGGAAAATATCTTATGAACTTCACTATCCAGAGAGGCGTTCCCTTACCTCAAGTGGCTGTAGCTATTGCTCCCTGGAAATACCCAGGGAGAAGCAGGTCATAACAAGAAGTCAGTGTGTGCCTCACAGCAGAAGAAATGCAGCCTTTTTTCTAGTTTCTTAGCCTGCAGGTTTGGCAATGTTGTCAGATTCTCCCACTCCCGCTCTTCTTGGCACAATTGCTGTGTCACTCTTTTCTTACACAGGGTGGTAGCTCTGCCTTCTCCACCAGCTTCAGATACTGGACTCTCACATGTGTTGGAGTCCTTTTCTCTTCCTATGGATGAGTTTTGTCTACTTAGTCAGTCCTGGAGGAAGAAATGCAAATAAGTCACTTTGTTTTACAGGCATGACTTCCGTCAGGGATCTAGTGTGGAGAAAACTCTCTGGAAAATAACACTGAGTGACTTGAAATGTGTAGTATAAGCTCCATCCTGTGCAGGTGGGAGTGTGCACACGGGTGGAGAGTTGTGGGAGGAAACACCAGTGCCAAAGGTCTGTTCTTCATGCTTGACTGGTGGATTAGATTCTCTTTGCATGGTCCTTCTTCCTGACTAGCTGTGGTGCTGTCACTTGCCTTTTCCAAGTGGGAAAGGTTAGAGTTTGGGTGTAAATGCAGCTAACAGTTAAGACAGAGCTGTGCTTTTGGAGACACTAATGAAGGAGTTCTTGGTTTGCTTCCATCTAAATCCTCCAGACAGTCATTTTATTGAGGAAATCCACCATGCTGTGGCATTAGGGAGAGGAGAGGATAAAAATTGTTTTTGGAGCCAGGGATGAAGGATTTGCACAGTAAAGTGTGTTAAAGAGAAAACCCAGGTGGGTAATTCAGTATCTTCTGAGTTGGATTCTGTTCTTAATTTATCAAAGAATATGGTCCTGATTCTGGACTAATATACATTTTAAAATGCAAATACCTGGTTTTATTTTACTTCTAGGACTTTCATTTTAGATCTACCACAAAAGCTGAATAAGGGAGCATACCTGATGGGCTTAAGAGGCATAACGGGATGCTCCTTTTAGAAGAAGAGGTGAAGCTGGTGCACTTCTGTTCTGTGATAGTGCAGAAGGAATAGCCTTTCTGATTATTTATGAAATATCTGTAACATGCCAGTCATTCCAGTAGCTCAGCACCAAGAAACTAGAGAGTTCATGGTCTTCACAGTTCAGTTCTCTCTGTCACTTTGGCCTGGTGACTGTTTTTTTTTTTTTGGTTTTGCTTCAACAGCAATACTTTGGAAAGTGGCATCCTGGATTTTGTTGATTCCAAAACAAATTCAGACTTTGTGTGACTTTTTTGAGGGAAGGTAAGAGGCTTCCAATTCCTGTTGGGATACTGAGCACCAGGCAGGGTTTTGTTTGTTCTTTCTAGCACATGGGTGATTTAGAGACAACATCACAGCCAAAGTCATGCCCTTCATGCTTGCTTTTAGCTGGGATGAGGGGTTTAGCTGCTGCTGAAGGCATTAGTCTGTGAGAACATGTATTATGTGAGTGTGTCACAGGGTGAGTGGTTACGCTATTAAAATTTGTGAATTTACAGTCCTGGCACTTTTGGTGTAGGGGAG
>NW_008629778.1:21871-22847 GCF_000691845.1 Merops nubicus
ATTTGTTCTGGTATTATTGTGAAGCTTCTATTTCCATTCGTAATAACTGTTTGTGAGTTGCTATGTGGATGAGTTTTAAAAGCACAGTGAGGAAAATGAAATGGTGTGTCTAGAACTGCTGCAGGGGTGATGTCTGGTGGCTGATGTGCCACAGACTGTTTCGTGGAAAGGCCAGAGCAGCTCTCAGTCCAAGCAGAGAGACATGTGGTCTTTGCTGTTAGAAAAATGTGCCTGGGGCCCAAGGATTTTTTGGGAAAAGTAACTAGAAATCCCTTGAGAAAGTCAGAAAGTGCTGTAATCACTCAGGAAAGGTGTTAGATGGATAATATGTCATAAAGAGTTACTCTGATTTGTTGAAGAAGCACTTATGCTCAAATTAGCTTGCGGACGGGCGTATCGTAGAAAGTGCCTTTTGAGATTTGAGTGTGACTGCAGTTGATTGTAGGAAAATGAAGAGGTAAAACTAAACAACCTCTGTTTCTGAAGAGCAAATATTGTGAAATAGCTCAGTTTGCAAAAAGTACAGAAAGAAATATTTAAGAGGAGATGACCTG
The DNA here is from genome assembly GCF_000691845.1 of Merops nubicus. NCBI lineage: Eukaryota > Metazoa > Chordata > Aves > Coraciiformes > Meropidae > Merops > Merops nubicus. Next base: position 22,426 of record NW_008629778.1, read on the forward strand.
TTTTGAAAAAGAAGGATCTGTTATGAGAAGAAATTCATATTGAAAGCATGGGTGAGAAAGGGAAAAGATGTAGTTAGCAATGAGGTTCTGTAACTAGCAAAGTTTTTGAGAAAGTGTGTCTTACATGTTTGCATTGTAGCAAAATTTGGGGGGAATCTTGGGAATCACCACTAGTCCTCAAGGGATGCTGAGGAGGATCCTTGATTGCTGAATGAAAGGAGCAAGTGGCAATGCTCACGTAGGCAGAAGGACCAAACTGAAGGAGGGTTGGAAGGGAGTAGAAGAAATTTGAATTGTAAGCTATTGAAAGTACAGTGATCACTGCAGCAAATATGATGAGCAGAAACAGAGTATTTAGAGCAAAACAAAATGACCTAGATACTCCAAGACATCCTTCAAAAGTTAGCTAGGTGTCCTGGTTC
>NW_008629779.1:0-288 GCF_000691845.1 Merops nubicus
AGCAGATGCTTAAGCTGTTTAAAATAAGCCTGTCACGGTGCTCTGGCTGGGGGGGACGTGCCACCGAGATCCTGCCCTCACGGGGACTGAGCAGCCCCTGCCAGGCTTCGGCCCTTTGTGCCCGCTGGGCCCTGGGGAGGGTTTTGGGTCCCTGGGCCGTGGGTCCTGGGGGGCTCCAGGGCTGTTCTTTGCCCATGTCGATGCCCAGTTACTGACAGCCACATCTTGGGGTGCACGGAGGAGAGCGTGGCTAGCAGCTCAGGGGCTGGTTTTCTTCTCTGGCCCCCG
>NW_008629779.1:319-2468 GCF_000691845.1 Merops nubicus
GGCCAGCTCTGGGGTGCTGGGTCCAGCTCTGGGGTGCTGGGTGCAGCCCTGGGCTCCCCAGCCAAGGTGTGGAACGCTGGCAGGAGGGTTTGCAGCCCTGCAGAGAGCAGCCCCAGGACTCGGGACAGACATTAAAGGGGGTGCACAGACTCCCCCGGGATGGAAAAGGAATTCTGCCAGATTCACAGGTTGCTTTGGGAAGAAACTTCTGTGCATTGTGGTTTGTTGGCAGTCCCTGGGCTCCAAGTTAAGGAAGAAAATTTAGGAGAAGTGTTTAGAAATCATAATTTTCTTGGTTAGTGTGAGCTCCAAATTTGGAGTCCCAGTGTAAGTATTTTACTGTGGAATGTGAGAAGTACATGAGCAGATCAGGTGGTGCTGATATCCACACTCACTGCATGAGCTTCACGGGGAAAATGGAAACATTGAAATGTATTTTTGGAAAGAAAAAGGAAAAGGGCAAGATGACAATACTCCAGTTCTTCTCCCCAGCCCTCTCTGCAGCTCCTGTGAGGATGGAAGTGATCCCTATCACCCCAGATCTCCTCCTGTCACCCCAGATCTCCTCCTGTTCCCCAGGATCTCCCCCTGCCACCGGTTGCTGTAACAAGAGGAAGCTGCTGCTCTCCCCATGGCTGCAGAGGGGAGAATTCCTGGCAGGAACCCAGCCCCAGCTGCTGGATCTCTCCATCCCAGGAGCCATTTGTGCCCCTGCATCAGCAGATGGCTGTAGGGATGGTCTGTCCTTGCAGCCCAGCTCCCCTTCCCGAGTGTGGCCGGGGTGCTGTGGAAATAGTGGCCAGCAGGGATCGTCCCCCTGAGCTGGGCACTGGGGAGGTCACCCCTTGAATCCTGGGGGTGGTTTTGGGCCCCTCCCTCACTTCAAGAAGGGCCTTGAGGGGCTGGAGCGTGGCCAGAGAAGGGCAACGGAGCGGCTGGGGAAGAGTCTAGAGCCCAAGTGTGGGGAGGAGCAGCTGAGGGAGCTGGGGGTGCTGAGCCTGGAGCAAAGGAGGCTCAGGGGAGACCTTCTGGCTCTGCACAGCTCCTGACAGGAGCCTGGAGCCAGGTGGGGGTTGGAACAAGCGACAGGACAAGAGGCAATGGCCTCAAGTTGCCCCAGGGGAGGGTGAGGTTGTCCCTGAGGAACAATGTGTTGCCCTGTAGGGTTGCCCAGGGCTGTGCCAGGCTGCCCAAGGCAGTGGTGGAGTCCCCACCCCTGGAGGGGGTTCCAAGCCGTGGAGATGTGGTGTGAGGGACACGGGGCAGTGGGGACCTGGCAGTGCTGGGGGAATGGTTGGACCCCATCATCTGAAAAGTCTCTTCCAACCCAAGTGATTCCAGGACCCTCTGAGGGCTGGTGCCCTGGCAGCTCTGAGCACGGGGTGCTGAGGATGATCCTACCTGCCCGGAAGCGGCTCACACAGAGCTGGTCGGTGGGGAGCTGGGGGACAGTGGCCAAGTGGCAAGTGGGGAAGGAGGCAGTTCAGTGAGTGACCCCTGTGTCCTGCCCACAGCTCACCTGCCTGCTTATCGTGGTGTCTGCACTGGGGGCTCGATTCACCCACCCAAACCCCATCCTGCAGCTACAGGAGTGGTTTGTCCTTTTCCAAACCTGCTGGTGAGGAGTCAGGGAGAAACATTTTCTCCATCACAATAAGTCATTAATTGCTTCCTGAGATTCGTTTATTAAATTCCTAATCAGAGAGGGGCTGAAGTGCACGGTGACAGGAGGCAGAGCTCCCCTCGCTGGCTTGGCTTCCCTGGGCTAATCCCAGCAGCCCTGGGGGTCAGTGCCCGGGCACGGCGTGCCCAGCCTGCAGGGATTGTCCAAGGTGATCCAGCACCTTCTGCAGGCCCTGCTCAGGGTGACCCAGCTCAGCCTCTGCCCGGGACCTGCTGCCCAAATCTCCTGTGGCATTAACGCAGCTTGTCTGGCTTGGAGGGGGCTGGGAATCCCTGGGCTTGGTTTTCAGGGTCTGAACAAGGGCAGTTCCACGGTGCCGCCTTGAAAAAGCGCCTGTCTCAGGTGGGGCTGCAAAACTGGGGCTCGGGAGGAGCCCGGACCCAAGGCTCTGGCTGCTGCCCCTCCGTGTGGCTCCCCCAGCCCCGGCTCTCCCCTCCGGGCACGTCCCCGGGCAGGATGCTGGGG
>NW_008629780.1:0-4440 GCF_000691845.1 Merops nubicus
TGCCCCAGCCCGGGCCGTCCCCGCTCCCCGGCAGCCCAGCGAGTGTCACTGTCGAGCAGCGCAGAGCCCGCTCCGCTCCCTGCGCGTCCTCCGCCTCTGCCTTCCGCAGCACCTAGGGCAGACAGACGGATGTCCCCCCGGGAAAGAAGATGCCACGATTAAACTATTTGTATTGGGTCTATAGGCGCTGAAAACAGGCTGCCAGTAAACGAGCATTTCTCACTGGGAAACTGCTTGTTCATCATCCAGACATTTCGTAGTTTTCAAAGTCCACATGAGAAGGATAGAAATTGAGGACTGAAATAACCCACGTGTTTTCCCTGAGTTTGTTGAGGGCTGAGCCAGCTCCCTGTGGAAGGAGGAAGGTCTGGGACCTGTCATCCCGGAGCTCTGTCACCTCGGCAGTGGGGCTGGGGCAGAGCAAACCCCTCTGGCCTCTCCCACAGCCACCAGGCTCGCCAGCAACAGCACACAGGGGAGATAATCAGCAGCTTGATTTGCTGCAGCTACTATTTTAGAGCCTTGCAAAACAGACCACCTGGTGGCTTTTATGTAATAGATGATAAGTAATGAATTTGTAAAGATGAAACAACAAAAGGAGGGTTTATGGCAAATAATGAGGGATGCTGCACTTTTTTTTGGTTTATGTTGACATGTCATTTGCATGTGTGTCCAGAGATTACAGGCTGTTGTTGGCAACAACAGGCATTATAACCTGTAAGACAACTGTCCTTAAGAAATGTGTTCTGTTCATGAGTAATAGGATTTATAAAATTTACCACCATGAGAACCATCATAAAAATCAGTCCTAAGCATAATATAGTATTGGAAGGGAAACAGAGAAAGGATCTTTTGTTTAAAGCTAAGTTTTTAGGCCAAGATTGAGGTTTAGATGTGAAAGCACAAAATCTCAGGAGTGTAGTTCCACCCACAGGAAAAAACATGTGATGTCTTTGGCTTGGAAGAGACACCATATGGGTGTATTAGGAACTAGTGACTTGAATTTGTTTTCTTACCTTCCTCTGAGAAATCTGCATGTCAGACTTGGGGTTCTCTTTTCTCTGCCTGCTTAGCTGGTGTTTTTTTCACAGCTGCTGCAGATTGGACATTTCAGGCAAATATATTAATTATCAGATGATTTCCCTAACAGTACTTGTCTGTTTGGTTTTTAGTGACTGTATTTGAATAATTGGGTTGACTTTCTGTTGTTCCCACTACATAGCCTCAAGTCTGTTGTTGTGCCTACACCTTTCTTTTTAATTTAAAATCGAGTACAGACACGACCTGAAGATCCAGTTTTGTAAGATGCTCGGAACCGTGTCGGCGTGATCGCTCTCCTGAGGACCACACAAGAGAAATCCAGATGGTGGCCTGCAAGATAAAAAAGTCTTGTTTCTTTTTCTTGTCAAAGATCAGAGCATGAGATAAAGGTTCGGTACCTGCATTGTTTTCCTCGGGGTTCGGGAACATACGTCCTCCCTTATGGCATTTTATATGACAGTGGATTGTCTTACAGGATACACTGTAGTGAAAGAGTCTGTGGCCCAGCCTGTGATGTGTATATTAGCTGGGATTGATTTCGGTACAGTGACAGGATTTTCTCTGTACTGCTGCACTGATTAGCTCCATTGAGTCTGTAGGGCCCCAGCTGGAACAGCAGCTTAGTCAATGGATGAGGGAGAAGAGAAATGGTAAAATCTATAAGCATGTTTTCCCATCTCCCTGCTAAGGTAGCTTTCTGACAGTTTATTCGTGGGTGTTTGATCCTGTCTGACTTCCAGTGGTTCTGGCAGTGGGGAATCTGCAGCTCGGGTTCCCTTAAACCAACCCTGAAGCTTTCTCAAAAGCGGATTCTCTTAAATTTCAAAACTCCAGAACCAATTTTAAAAACAGCTGCTATTTCAGTATAGACGAGACCCTGGGAACCAGGACTTTTGTCATTGCCCTACTCTGAGGAGGTCTCTCCACTTTTGTGGTTACAAGAGAGATGTGGATCCTGAAGCACCATGTAATAACTCCCTTTTTCCTTCAGACGGGTTAGATGTGGATTGAAATATTTAGGCTAACTTTCCCAGTAAAAATACTTCTAAGCACCATGTTTCCTGAAAGGGGCAGCAAATGTTGATACAGTTGAAGCATGCTGAGTTGTAAACATTAGGAAAAAAATGGAATGAGAATTTGGATGTGAACTTATACACACAATGTGTTTAATTTGTTTCTAATCAAAACAAAACTCCCTCTCTGACAGAAAATGGATTGTGAAATAAAGCTGATTTCCTTACAAGTGACTAAGTCACGCAGCCAGCTTGCGGGGGCATTCAGAGACAGTTGGCAAGATAAGATGCTTCAGAAGAGATGCAGAATTCAGCTGTAGTTTCCATGAGGGAACACAAAATGGCAGCAGCTCAGGGAGCGAATGTAAAGGCCATATAAGGGAAGTAAACGAACGGCTGCAGAGATGCCATTAGCAAAGCAAACACTGACTTGGGGACCTTGGCATATACCATGGAAGAGATCAATTGCATGAATAAACGCATTCTTGTTTGCTTCTCCCTAGGTTGACAAAGCCAGTTTTAACTAAGAAACTATTTACATGTGTGAAACAGAAGTTTTTCCACAGTCGTTTTAATGCCAAGCAATTTCTACCCGTGCCTAATCCTAACGCATGCCTGATTTAGACACATTTATCACAGTTTCATTATAACTGAGGCCCTCGGCTAAGGAAAGAATGTCAGACCGGGTCTTTAAACAGTTGTGGATTTAATAGCAGTACTCAATTTTCTCTTTCTTTACACCAAGAGCACAGTTCAAATGTCACAAGGTTCGCTTAGCATCCCTGTCATTTCAGGTGGTGGTAGAACGAATAGCAGGAGGTGAAACACCTGCCTGAGCCAAGGGAAGGCACGAGAGCGGTAAATGAAGAGTGTCTACACTCATCAAGAAGTGCATAACTCCTTGCAGAAGTGGAGACCTGATAGCTGATGTGCTCTCAGGGGCGGAGGCTTGGCACCAGGCAGAAATCTGATTTGAGGGGAGGGTGCTTGAATGGTATGTTGTGGAGCAGGCTCCAGCTCTCAGCACTGGGAGCCTCACGCCAGCTCACTTTCTGTTAGCCACCTTGTGGGCACATCCACCACATTCACGTTTTGGAGTGGATTAAAGGCACGCTTCTGGAGCCAGTCTCCAGATAATCCTCGCGTGGCACGTTTTTGTTTACCCAGCAGTGGTGAGTACACAGAGTGGATGCAGATGGCACTGAAGCAGAAGACAGGTGCCAGGAGTACATCTGACACATCCCGAGTGCTCGTGGGGCCCTTAGCCCATAGATCCAGGCTGGAGTGAATCTGAATAAAAACCTATGGGAAAGTGTGAACATCCTTCAGGTCCTCAGCACCAACTCCTCGGGTCAGACTGATGCACACTACTTGCTGATATAGATGTATACTAGGTGGATGGAGCCTAGAGGTAGTCTCTGCCCTGGAGGTGGGGCATGGCTGTTTTTGGGCTATGGCTTTATTGTCTTCCTTGTAAAGCACATTATTGCATACATTCTAGCACTCAGCCTATATTTAACCTACTTTTGGATTTGAAGCACTTTTCCTTAAAGAATATGCTTGAAATGTTAGGATGGAAAACTCGATCTTGCTAGATACTTTCCAATCCATTTTTCATCCCTTGAGAAAACATTTCCCGTAGTCTGATTTTCAGCCTTTGCATTATGGAGAAAAAAAATGGAAAGTCTTATTCAAAAAATCCAATAAAGTGGCTTTGTAATTTAATTCTGAACATGACTGTTGTTACTATTAAATGGTGTAAACACAGACTGAGTGCAATAAACCTCACTTCCATTTAGCATTAATAATATTAATGATCAGCACTTAAATGACATGCCGTGTTCCAGGACTGTAAGAGAAACATTACCAAAGAGATTTTGCATGTCTGGTGCAGACATAATTTAAACCTGGCATAACATTGTCTTCTGTCTGAAGGAATTTATTCAAGCTGCAGGGTGGAGAGGAAAAAAGCAGAATAGGAAATCTCTCTTTTCTCCCAGCGGCTCTGTGTGCACCAGCGCTCCTCGCCCCCAGAAGACAACCCCTCCCCAAAACTTTCCCACTTAAAGACACTCTGGGAAAGGACTGGAGCTCCTGTCTCTCCGCTTGACCTAACCCAGCCGGGATGAGCTGCTTGGTACTCAGGTCACATTTACTCTCGCTGTAGACCAGCTCCAGAACTGTTGCGATCAAAATGCTGGATCAGCAGCTCGCAGGCAGACACACACACGCACACTTCTCATCACAGGCACACCGTCAGGAGGTTAACCCGTGTTTTCCCCATGTAAGGGCTCCAGCCTTTCCCCCTTTCCTCCTAACACCCCTTCTCTGCCGACTCTTCTTTCCTCTCCCTTCCCACCCTTTCCTCCTCTCCGTCCCCGGCTCC
>NW_008629781.1:0-2016 GCF_000691845.1 Merops nubicus
AGCCCCCCGAAACTCCTCCCGGCACAGGAGAGGGGTGATGGGCACCTGGTTAAGCAGCAGGCAGCACGTCACCCCTTCCCACAGCAGCTTTCAGAGACCTTGTCATATAAATAGCAAATAGAGGAAACGGGAGGAGTCCTCTGCCCGCCCAGGGACACCCAGCACCCGCCGACAGGGAGCCAGGGCTGCAGCCCCAGTGGCCTTGGCAAAGCTCCACGCTGCTGTGGGGCTGAGCGTGGTGCCACGTGCCACCCTTGAGGAGCCAGCGCTAATGAGAGGCACCAATTAGTGAGGGGCTCACCCCACAGGGCTCACTGAGGTCTGCCCGCTCGTGCCAGCACCCCGAGAGCGTGACGGGGGACGAGGCACTTCCCTGGCCCTCACACAGCGTTCTACTTCCAGCTCTGGACAATAAAATTCCCAGTCAGGTCCTGGGGAGCTGGGCTAGTCCTGTCGTGGGGCGAGGAGCTGCCATGAGCCCTGCCAGGCTGCCAGCCCAGGTGGGCACCCACAGCTCGCTCTGTCCACGGCCATCCACCACCAGCAGCACCCGCCAGGACCAGTGCAGCCGCCTGCAGCCCTGATTTAGAGACACTTGAGGATCTCCAACACCATTCCCACGTCCGTATTTTTCTCAGCTCTCATGCCAGGGTGGCACTGCCATGCCCATGCCCACATGGGCCCCCCCAGCCTGCACGATGGGGACACCCTGTTGTGGAGTTGGCTGTTTCTGGAAAGTAACGCCGAGCCAGGTGCTGAAAACTGCCTTTTATGGGTCATTTTTCAATTTATTTCATATCGGCATTAGGAAAAAAAAAACCTGAAGGGATCCCATTATTGCTCCTGGTTTCCTATGGCGAGGCCCAAGGGCTCTGAAATGGCTCCTTTGTTGTCTGAAGCATTAAGTCTTGGGGAAGGAAACGCTGTGCTGGGTGGGAGCAACGGGCAGAGATGTTCAGGGAGGCTGTGGGGTAGAGGGGGAGGTGGAGGGAGACTTTTGGGGGGTTAGAGAGGAGAGCAACCCCAATGTGCTTTCCCTGGGCACAGTCGGATCCCCGGGCCACCGAAGGACACATCCACTGCAGCCCTGTGGGCAGCCTCTCCCAAGGAGATGAGTTTGCTGGTGCTCAGCATTCCCCCAGGCCAGGTAAAGCAGACTCAGGGCATCCCGGGTGGGAATGAGCCCACTCCAGCTGCCCTCGGCCTGGGAGCAGATCCCAGGGAGATCTGCAAGAGTGGAGCAGACAGGAACTCTCCCTTGGTTGACTGAAGCCATCAGGACCAAGGGCCACCGAGGTCCCACCCTCTCCGTGGTGCCGGCGGGATCGCCCGTGCTGGCAGAGCCACCTGAGCACAGCTCAGGACACGCTGGGTTTGCCCCCAAAAGATGGGAGCAAATTCTTGGCCCTTTTATTTCCCTCTGCCCTGCAGCCGGTGGGCATGTGGGATGGGCAGGTGGGTCAGCATTGTCCCAGGGTTGCTCAGGGGGCCCAAGAAGCCCCCCATGCCCTCTGCGGGAGGAGGAGAGGGGTGTAATGTGCTGGTTTGCTCTTGCTGATGCTGATGGCCATTGTCAGGGCTGTCACCAGCGGCTGGTGGCCCTGGAGCACTGGTCAGGGAGGTCACCAGGCTGCCCCAGGGCACAGCTCCCAGCACAGGGCTGGCACGATGGGCTGGGCACAGGGAGCTCCCAGGATGGGGGCTGGCAGCGCTGGCACCTCTGGGTACCTGGGGGGTGAGGTTTCAGAGCTGAGCCCCTTTCCCTGGTCCTGCACCCCGCTCTGGGCACACTGAGAGCCCCCAGGGTGCATTCCGGGGGGCACTGCGTGGGATGAGGGGTGTGGGTGTCTGCGTGGGAGCCGGGAACAGCTCAGTCCAGCTCAGCTCAGCTCAGCTGGGCTCGGCTTGGCATGGTTGGGCACAGCTTGGCTCAGCTTGGTGCAGCTCAGCTCTGCTCCATGCAGCTCAGCTGGGCTTGGCTTGGCACAGCTCAGCTCAGTTCAGCTCAGCTCGGCT
>NW_008629782.1:0-270 GCF_000691845.1 Merops nubicus
CAAGCCTCAAACCACAACAAGAGGTGAAGCTGCTGAGCTGTTTATTTGGTGTGCTGTATAACACAGTGCTTTAGATGGTCTCAATGCAAAGAAATAGTAAGGGGTAAAAGTGACACCATTATAAAAAATATTCAGATGGCATATAAAGTACTATAGACCAGTAAATCTGACCCCCATACCAGGCAAACTGGGGGGGGGAGGAAATCAGCAAACAAACCCAAAGCAATAACCTTACCACAGGAGGAAAAAAAAAAAAAAAAAAAAAAAACC
>NW_008629782.1:301-4615 GCF_000691845.1 Merops nubicus
AAGACCATACAAACCACACAAACAAAAAGAACTACAACAACCCCACACTTAAACAAGTATTAAAACTTACAACTGCATTGTTAGGCTTGTAGAAGAACAGCTAATATAGCTAATGTAAAAGAAGCCTTGTGGTACAAATCTATTAGTTCAAGGAGAGTATGTTACTAAAACTCAGTTGATCTAGACATAAAAAATAAACATATAAATCTATATTTAGACCTTCAAAATGCTTTTGACCAATGTTTCTCATTGAACATCCTTTTAGAAATGGAAATGTTCTGTCATGGGATAAAATAGGTCTTTTCCTGGCTTAATAACTGGTTAATGGATAGGAAACAAAGAGAAAAAAAAAAAAAATCAGTAAAGGAAAGGTATCAATGACAACCCACAGGGATCTGTGAGGGGATCTGTGCTGTTCTGCACATCTGTTGGTGTCCTGGAAAAAAAGATTAAAAGTTAGGTGGAAAAATGTGCTGATGAGAGAAAATTATTCAGCATAGTCAAATGGCAATCAGGCTGTGAAAGAAGTATTTTACACTAGTGACTGGGCCATAAAATAACAGGAAATTCAGCATTGACACAAGTCAGCTTTCAGGGAAAAATAACCCTAAATATACATATACACCACATATCTCTAAATTATCTCTAACCATTCCAGGAAGGCACCTGGGAGTGATTTCAGCTAGTGCTCTGGTAAAATCACCACAGTAGTCAATTGTGGTCAAAAAAGCAAAGTAGGATGGCAGGAAGTACTACAAAAGGAGTAAGGAAGTAAGCAGGAAAAATGGTTATGCCACTATTCAAATTCACAGTGCACCTGCATCTTGAACAATACGTGCAACTTTGCAGTTGCTCCCTTACAGGTTGCAGAGGAAATGAAATGCAGTAAAGAATGACAGCAAGGGTGATGAGAAGCTGCTGTGTGAGGAGGCACAAGTCAGATTAAGACACTTTGCCTGAGCATATATGACAGAAGGCAAATACTCTACATATGATACAGTGAATGTCATGTAGGAGATGGGTAGGGAATATTATTCACTGTTTATTAGAACACAAGTAACAAGGGAATAGCAAATAAAATGATCAAATATCACGCTGAGAATGAAGGCAAAGAAGTATTGTTTCCATACAACTCCTGCTGCATGTCAGGAGGATGTTGTGGATGCCAGTAGCTTAGCTGCATTGAAAAAGCTGTTACACATGCCAACAGAAGGAAAATCCAGGTAGGCTGTTGTAGAGGAAAGATAGCTGCTGGTTTCCATTATGGAGGATTTGGAAGGGTTTTTCACTGCACACTTCATTACTCTCTATCCTCTGTAAAGATTGGGGAAGAGAACCATTCTTATATTCTATGTAAAAACTTTTTCTGGGCTTATTCAGTCTGTTGAGGAACACACTTTGCTAATACAAGAAAAAACTTTCAATTCGCATAGGTCGAACCCCACCACCTTGAGTCAATGCAATCTTTTCACTGACTTCAAAGTGGTACACACTGGGGCCTCGGATGAAATCTCAGTTCTGCTCCAAACTTTGTCAAAACTGACAGACTTTAACAGGGGCAGAATTTCATGTAAGTTTCTAGTATTTCTAAAGCATAAGAGGAATGTCTCCATTAATGTCGTTGAGTTTGAACCAGGCTGGGGAGTAGTAGTTTCAAAGGAAAAGGAAGTGTGTTTGCCAAAGGATGAGATTACTACAGATGCATTCTTCAGGATAGTTTCGTGTCTTTCAATCAACCCAGTGTCAAGAATATTGTTGAACCTGTTCTTAGGTAATTAATGCTCCCCTAAACAAATAACAATACTGACTAAGCACAAGTAGAATAGCTTTTTGGGACTCAAGTGCCTGCAAATGCATCTTTTTCAGCTGATTTTATCTGAAAAACTTTTAAAAGCTGATGGGGGAAAAAAAGATTTTGTGCCAAAGAGGAGTTAGTCTTCATTTAAGGTACACTTGGTATGCTGTAAGTGTAGTTTCCTTTGACTTATTTTGACTTTGTTGCTCTCCAGGCCTAATTATGTTTTTTATGTATGAATTCAAACAAGTAGGGCTCCTGGCTACCATCTCTTGTGTGTTAGCTGGCTGAGCTGTAGGAGGATATAGGATTATAACCATGTTTCCTAAGGCCAGAAGACAGCTTGGAAAGCACAGCTGTGAATGCTACTCCCTGTAGAGCGGAGCTGCTATTGCTGTGCTCCTGTTGAGCACTGGAAAGATTTCAAAGATGCTTTGTTTTGGGCACAGTAGTAGGAAATAACCATCAAATCAGAATCTTGCCTGACACCCAACAACAGTGAGCTGTGTTTGTCGAAATTGTGAAACTGATCCGTTTGGGAGAATTAATGAATCTTAGTTTGTAATTAAGCCTACTTAAAACGGCTTTCACTATAAATAGTTTATCTGGGCTAGAAGCCACCTTCTGTGGCACAGCTCACAGGAACAGTGCAGGATAATAACACAAACGAAGTATCATTTACCAGGTTTCATTTTCTTTAACATCTTTAAATATTTTTTGTATAAAGATTTAAGAGTACCTGGTTAGTGTAATTCAGGGTTACAACGAGCTAAGCTGTTAAGTTACACTGTACAAAGATGGTGGAATTTCATGAAAACATAATACCTGTACATTTTCTGTAGTACCTGTAGCTTTCATAGTTCTAGATAAATTTGTACTCAAAGTCAGGCAGTTGTAATCAAAGTCAGAATGCCACACTGAACTGAATCAAGATCTAACCTCTAGTTATCCCTCATCTTACGTAACAGTCACAAAGCCTTTACACTGAAAAGATTTGTAAGAATGGCTTTAGACGCTTTAGTATTGTATCCAGGTATTTTCTTCTCCCCCTCTTCTATTATATAACAAAACTCAAATTACAATTATTACAAACCATACTTCCTAATGTTAGGTAACTTATTAAACAAACAATGTAGATCAAAGGAAATTCAATAATTATGCATCAAAGTCTGCATCTAAGTTTCAAAAACCCCATGTTTTAAAACTATGAATTATTCACTACTTAAGATGAAATGGAGAATATTCCAACTTGTGCTTTTGAAGTGTCATCATATTAATCTAGGCCACTTTATGCACATCTATAGTCTTTTCATCTCTGGAGATCTCTGCAAGACGGTGGGTTCTTGTCACTAAATTTCTGTTGGCAGAGAGTCAAGAAACAGGTATTTTATAAGTCACAGTTTTTTACTATTGTCATTCACTTAATATTCAGGATTCCTAAAGGAGATCTGAATCATAGAATCATTTTTCTTTTTCCATATTTTGTGGCTTCCTTGGTTTTCTTTTCTCTCTTCCACTTGTTTTATTTATGTATATTTGTTAAATGATTTAATTAGTTACCCTCGTCCTCAGATGTTCATTTTAACCTTTTACTCCCAGCCACTCTCCGCTACCCTAGTTAGGCATCCTCAATGCAATTCTGTTATTTAGAATATGCATAATTCAGCAGCTGGATCGAAACTAAAAGCTGAATACTTAAAAAGAAAAACACTTGAAGGAAATCAGCTCCAGATGCAAGTTTTTCAGTCAGTCTCTATTTTTGTAAGAATAAAAAAAATAGTAGAAAAGAAGAAAGGATTAAAAAAAAAAACCCAAACGCACACCTCAATTCCAGTGCTACACACTTGTGTTTACTTTCAAAATTTTATGGTCCTTTTTTCAAGAATGAGGCAAGTTTTCATTCAAAATATTTAAAAATATATACTTCATGGCTTTGTAGACTAGTCCCTTCTCAAGCAAGTCTACAAGTAACAATACTATAATATGGGAAGACTTACATTGTGCCTTTACCGTAACAAAATCCAGAATTGACCTGTGGGATTGCTAACCTTCAAAATGTAAAGAAAATGCAACATGACGCTGGGGTTAACACATGCATGCTGATATTGGGCGAGTAGGGTAAGACAAGAGCTAGGCTATATTGTGTAGGGGGTGTGTGACCCACCCCTCAAACAGATCTGATCTTCTGCCTGTTCCTCTGATCTGAGTAGCCCTTCACCCCCTCCACAAGCCCCTTCCTCCATGCAGTCACAGTCCCCTTCTTCCTGCCCTAGAACCAGCTATGCCCCAAAGTTCATCCCAGTGTTTTCCTCCTATATGAGCACCTCTCTTCACAAAGTTAGCCTCAGATCCCTGTCCTTGTAGCCTCTATCTCTGCCTCACCATTTTTCCCCTAAACACACTCAATTAGACATCTTTAAGCTTTGGGGTTTCACATATTGACAATACCAAATAAAGGATTCTTAAAATTATTACTATTATTTTATTTTTATGTTTGAAAGGCATATATATATAAATAT
>NW_008629783.1:0-10741 GCF_000691845.1 Merops nubicus
GGCAGAGGTTGGGTGGCAGAGATCCTGAGGTTCGGGTGTTGGTAACGACACACTTCCTTCCTCACAAATAGAACTCTTCTCCCCTTTTGAAGTTTGATAATGTTTCCCAGTTGCCATGGAAGTAACTACATACTAAGTAACACTAAGATTTATAATAGTAAAATAAGTATGAAAACTGATTTAACATATGGATTATTAATTAAATTTCATCATTATCTAATAATGACAGAGCTTCTAATCATAATGTCTTTTGTGATTGTACATCATTATACTAAAACCAAAAGGCTTTACTTGGACAGTATTTCAATAACTTTGATGGGCTAAATTTAGACATAATACCAGCATATGAGGGGAAAGTACTGCTTTTTATTAGACCAACTAAGGTTATGTTTAGTCTAGAGAAGCTGGGAAAAATATTGAATTCTAAAATGTGCGCTTTCATCACATTTCAACTCCATAGCAATGAGACCTACATACTTTCCAAATTATCTTCTCCTACATGGTCTTGTTGAAGTTGCATCATTCTTCATAGCCTGATGTAGTTTTTAATGTGAACAAAGACTTATAAGCATAAAGTTTTTTTTTTGTTTTAGTTTAGTAAACATGTTCTTTTCTTCTTTTGGGCGGGGAAGTGAGAAAAGAAGTAGAAAGCCATCATCTTTTTCATGATAAAATTCTGGATGAAACATAAGAATAGTTCTTGTTTTACCTTACTGCTTTAAGGAATGCAGGGATTGAACTCAAAATAATAGCATCTGAATCACATAATTGAGAAAGGACACTCAGAGTCCATCTGGTCCAACATCTTGTTCAAAACAGCTCAGGCCATGTCCACTCAAGCTTTGAATGTCCTACAGGATAGATATTCCACCACATCTCTGGTGAACAGATCAAATGTTTTAAGACTCTTATGGTATTTTTTTTCCTTTTTATTGAGTCAGACTTGTCCACTTTCTTAGTTTGTGTCTGTTCCCTCTCACCCTTCCACTGCCTAAGTCTAACCACTGTCCATCTCAATCTTTTCTATACATTCCTTTCAGGTAGGTATAAACAGAAATGAGATCTTTAACCTTCTGTGTCTAGTCCCTGACCAGCTCGATTTTCTCCAATATATCAATTATTTTCTTTTACCAAGGAGGCAAATACTGGACCTAGCTATCCAGCAGTGGTTCCACAAGTAAAAGGGAGGAGGTAGATGTGGTCTCAAATGCAGAGAATCTCTTCAGCCTGGTGGCTGTATCCCCCCCACATCCCAACATGTAATTAACTTGATTGCCACAAATCATCTGCATTATGTGGTTGAAAAGAGAAGATTTGCACCATAATCTTTCCAGAGACTGAAGAGAGGTTGACTAGCCTGTCTGGATTCTTCTTCCTCTTCTCGAGGGTAGTTGTGATGTTTATTTTTTCCCACTCATCCGGAACATGCCCAGCTGCTGTGACCTTGCAAAGATGGCAGACAGATGGCCACAGTGAAATTGGACAGATTCTTCAGCACCTGTATAAGAATTCCATCTGGTCTTACAGACATTTGTTCAGTTAGATTAAGTATGGCTTGAATTATTTCCCTGATGTTGATAAGACCACAATCATCTAAGCTACTTGAGGCTTCCCTTAAAATTCAAAATGAAACCAAGGCAATTATTTTCATTTTAGAATTAGTTGCAGCAGAGACAAAAAAAAAGGGATACTCCAGTTCAACACAGCTATATTGACTGACGCTAAAGAGTATGAACAAACCATAGCATGAAACATGCCCCCAATTACAGAGACATGCTAAGTTTCAATCATTGTCAATGAAGATGCAGCCAGTACACTCAATAGAGTCTAGGGATCTATTTATCTGTTCCTAAGGTAGGTATCTGCTCTGAGAGAGATGACTAGCTCTCTGTCTCCATTGATTGTGTTGACCAGATGGCTATTGAGTGTAGCAGGAGCTCACCTACCTAGCACACATGAAATCATCTATGTTGTAGATACCTAAATCTAGCAGAATGACTCAGTTGCCCAAACATAGTTTTCTGAACATCTTGATATTCTGCTTAAATGCTCCTGGATAAATAGTTGCTAGCCACAGCATGGAGTTCATGTTCAAGCAACTTTATGTGTCTTCTTTGGGAGGTGAATCCAACCCAAAATCAGAGTGTGTCTTTTTTAGTTGCTAGCAAACTCCAGATGTGGACTAACTGATGAGTAGGAAGACACCAGCACCTGAAAATACAAAAAGCTTGTCATGGTGACTGAGTAAAGGTCTTGGTGTTCTATGGGCTTAAAGCAATGTGATTATTCATATCATACATAAATGTGGTTTTCTCTGAAGAGTGAGGGTGTGTGAATTCTTCACCAGTGAACCTCAACACTGATCAGCCCACGAATCAAGCTTGACTTCTCTGTCATATGTGTTAAGCCTTGCCCCTGACTGGCCATGCAGAAAGGAATTGTGGTAGCTGCATCCACCTGATCAAGGCAGGAGGAATTGGGAACTCAGAGCACAGACTGGGAAAGAACACTTCTCTGGATCTTGAAGTCCAATTAAGTTAGCTGTGCTTTTACATACAATAGAGAGAAGAGGAAAATACAAGCTTTAGAAGACTCACTCATACATGAAATTGTATCCACAGATGGCACCAAAATAAATCTGAGTAAAGTAATTATATATAGTTCCTTTATTTTGAATGCTTTTAAAGTTGTTGATCATTCAATATGATCACAGTCTTACTGTTTATGTCGCACAATCAAATTACAGTGTAGGGCATGTTGTTTAATATTAAGTAAAAATATTTAACTGCCACATTTTCTGAGCTCTTGGCTTTACAGTTGCATTATTTGTAAACTGTTGTAAATTGGTCTTCCTTCATAACTCTCATTGTCCATGGTCATGATTTTTTTTTTTTTTTTTTTTGATGTACTGCTAGTGAAACACTGCCAAATTCAGTAGGCTGGAAATACAAACATATGTAGCCATGACAGCCTGAAGCAAGAACAATATGATGTTGATGTTATCTCCTTCAGTTTTATGATCCACCAATTTATCTATGATCATCATGACAACCCATCATCATGACAACTCTGCAATACACACACAATCATTCTGAAATTATTTTGAACTCTCAAACAGTATCTATGAACAAATATTTTCAATCCTTCATCCTATTTAAAAAAAAATTGGCCTTTTCTCCAAAATTATGTTCTGCTACTGTTTTTCCCCCATATCTGTCAGTTTTCCACATAGCTTATTAAACACTTAGGAGCCATCTGTGTTACAGAAATTGCAGTATCAAACATCAACACAGTGAAAGAGAACAATCTCAGCATGAATAAATGAAAAATAGTTTAGAGGAGATATCATTACTTCTTAAGTAATTTAATACCTTCCACAGAATGTGCTTTTTGATATTTGATAGAGACCACTAAATGTAAGTAGGTCAGCTTCTGTGCATACAAGATTTTCTCCTAATTCTTTTGCATATACTAACAGCTTAAAGTAGTTAGAAGTCTCTCCTGTGATTTTTCTGTACATTGCTGGACATTTTGATGATAAAATCCATGAAGCTGTACTTCTGGTGGACTTAGGGAGAAGCAATAGCAAGTTGTGCTTCAGCTGTCTAATTCTCTAGCAGCAGGAAGCTGGATCTATCAAACAAAATTTGCATACAGCACCAGAACTATCTAATAGTAGTCATCTTATTACTTTATTAGATCTCACCTTCAACTTAGCTAGTCTTATCAATTAAGAAGAATCAATTAAACTAACCATCAACAATTCCTTCACTAACATGAACATCTGAAATGGATATACTGAAGGATATTTTTCTCTTTTTGAAACACCTTTTTTTTTAATACTGCAAGAATGAAGCCATTCCAGTCTTTCAGACTTATAACAAACATTAATAAAGCAACAAAGCCTAACTAAAAAAAAAAAAAAAGAATGGAGCATCTCCATTAGAGCACGAGCTCGATCTAGAATGGAGCAAGTGCATAATAACCAGTCTTACCTAGCAAGACATTACTCAATTATTTGATTGAATTAATGTATTCAGCAGTATTAGCTATGCTTTTTACCTCTTTAAAATGTTTAGATGTCTTTTAAGTGTTACTTTAGTTTTTTTTAATTCCTGGACATCTAATTTCTTACTTTTAGAGAATTACAACATCAAATGTTTTATCCAGTCATCCTTTGATATATATATTCAGAACCTCCACTTCAGTTTAACCTAATTTCCTATATTTGGGAATACTCTGCTTTCTTCTAACCAATGCAAGCGTAACATTTGTCAACATCAATGACTTCAATTGGATTATCTTAGCTCTGTACTGTGGTACTGAAGATGAGAAAGCAAATAACAGAGAAGATAAGATTAATGTAATAAATCCTTAGAATGGGGGGGTTTATTCCAGATTAAATGATAAAAAAAAATATAATGTTTATGAGATATTGATTTATATAAGCATCAAAGTCTTCCAGCTGTCTGTATCTGAAGAAAATATAGAAACAGGAAAAACTATGTCAGCATTTTCCATCAGGTATGAGTGTCATGTCTTATTCTAGGGAATTTGAATGTGTGGAAGTTTGTCAGAAGACCAAGTTAAACAAGATAGAATCTGTTGCAACAAAATTGCAAAGTTCTTTCTAAATTAACTGTAATTTAAAATAATTCAGGGGTTTTTTTTTTTTTTCTGTATAAATTTACAAAACCAAATTATTCTAATGTTATAGGAATTACTACTCAAATATCCAATTTATGAATCCAATGTTACTTCCCTTGTATCTCTATGTAATACTTTTTCCTCTTGTCCTTTCTGATTTTGCAAAAAAAATGTGGACAAGGACTGCAGGTTTAGCATCACATCAGATTTCATTCTGAAGATCCATCAGAGACAGGGATTCTAAATTAATATTCTTCTGTGCTTTGAGTTTTGTTGCAGTACATATCTATAATACATTCTCTCTTTTCCCAGCAATTTTTAAAGATACTTAGCATCAGAATAAATATTGTATTCCTGGGATCATAAAAGAACAAAAGACAGATTTTCACTCATTTAGAATGCTCTTGCCATCTGCTAATCTAGTAGAATTTGGACTAATCGGGTGAAATGATTCCAACAGAGTATTTCAGATATTATCCTCTTCCTTCTCCATAAAATGAACTCTTTACTTGCTCCTTTATATCTCTTGACTTACTTAAGCTTAGTAATTTTCATTGGATTGAGAAAATCAAAGGTAAATATTCAAGCAGGAAGGATCAGAGGAATCTATCTTTCTTATGAGAAAGGAGAATTACTTAGAAGAGTGGAAGGAGAATAAAAAGTAAAAAGAATTCTTACAGAGGGTGTAAAAAGTGTTGGACAGGATGGTTCTTGGCACTCAATCAAAACAGGAAGGCAATTCCTAAAAGAATGTTTTGGTGTTAGCATGTATCTGTTACTAAACACAAACCCCCACAGAATTCAGTTTTTCATCTAATGCCATAGCTCCTACATCAGGTGATTGACACTATTCCCTAAAACAGCATAGCGTTGTAGCCCCTAAATTCTGAAACAGATTACCAGGACTAGGAGTGTATCCTAGGGAAATGTCACTATATGGTTTCTGTGCTCTAATATTCTTCCTAAGCATTCATTGCTGGCAACTAGACTAAATGGACCTTTGATCTGGACTAGCAGAGACATTCTTAAGTTCTCACATAGCTTGGCCCGGAGGCTAACTAGTGACAGCAAATGGCATTATCTTAGACAATTGTCTGAGACTGCTGCTACTGAAACCATCCAGAAACAGCCATCTGATATCTTCCTTCTTTGCTTAGCAGAGAACAAGGCTGGGGAGCTTCCAGGGAAGGGAAGAGATGAGAGCTGAAATTTAGAGTGTGATGAATGTTATAACTGATCAGTTTGTTCAGAAGTACTGCACATGCATTGCACTTTACTCTTCTGGAAACAATATCATGAACCAACAGAAAGAAAAGCTTCTTGTCCCAATCCTAGCTGTTGCATTCTGATTTCAGAAGATACTAATTTAGAGTAGTTAAGCAGCTACATCTATGAGTGCTCAGAATAATGTGTATGCAAAAACTCAGCATTAAGAAAAGATCAGAGATCTTGAATTCATAGGAAACATTATGGATTTCCTCCTAACTGAAAAGTCATGGTATTGAACTTAAGCAAAACTGGGGCAGACCAAGAGG
Source organism: Merops nubicus (assembly GCF_000691845.1). Lineage (NCBI taxonomy): Eukaryota > Metazoa > Chordata > Aves > Coraciiformes > Meropidae > Merops > Merops nubicus. The sequence continues at coordinate 6,183 of NW_008629783.1, forward strand.
CATGGGTAATAACAGAGAGAGGGCATGTTTGTAAATTTTTATTTTAATTGTCTCATTTTTGAGATCAAATATTTGTCTTTTAAGAAATTATTATTCTCATTTCTGTTCTAATAATACATATCTTTAAATAATCTAAATCCATTCCCTGAATTTTATGTGCTTACTTGAAGAAAATACATAGGCCATTCAAAAAAGCTCTTGGTAAAGTTCTTACCAGTTCAGTGTCTAATACCACAAAGATACAATGAATTTGTCTTAAACCCATACCCTGCCTGTATTGCAGTCATCTTAAGACATCCAGAAAGTTTGATCAGGAGACAAGAAGAATGGCTACAAGCAAAACAACCAAAACATGACTGCTCAGATGGACTCATCAATATGGTGGGTCACCCCCTGTCAACAGCTTAGTCCCACACAGCCGCTTGTTCATTCCCCACAGTTGAGATGGAGAAGAGAATCAGAAGGGTAACTCATGGGTTGAGATAAAGACAGTTTAATAGGTAAAGCAAAAGATGTGTACATAAGCAAAACAAAATAAGGAATTCATTCACTATTTATCAACTGGCAGATGTTCAGCCATTTCTAGGAAAGCAGGTCTTCATCACACCTAACAGTGACTTAGGAAGAAGACAAATGCTCTTCCTCCTCCTTTCCTCAGCTTTTACTGCTGAACATGACATGATACAGTACGGGGTGTCCCTTTGGTCAGTTGGGGTTGGCTGTTCCAGCTGTGACCCTCCCAGCTTCTGAATCTACAGCCACTGCTGGTTAGGCAGTATGAGAAACAGAAAAGGCCTTCACATTGTGTAAGCACTGCTCAGCAGTAACTAAAACATTGGTGTGTTATTTAACACTGTTTCATCACAAATCCAAAGCATAGCAACATGTCAGATACTATGTAGAAAATTAATTCTATTAATTACAAACCATTAATTACTCAATAACAAACCAGTACAATTAAGTATCCAGGCACATGTCACTCTAGAAGAAGAGAGAGTGTATTTATCTGCAGGCTTTGATAGGTACTTGGGAAAATTTAATCTCTCCCCAAAAATATATAACTTACCCCCTAATAAAAGTAGGCAACTTTTTTTAATTTTTTTTTTTTTTTTTCATTTCAACAGGAGATATACAGAAAAGAAAACTCAAACAAATAAAAACAATCTCCTAATTTCTTGGTGCTACCAGACAGAAGGCTATATAATGATATTTCTAAATGCATTCTTAGTTTCACTTAATGACAACACTAAGGCTCAGAACCTAGAAGAGATTATCCTGAACCTTTTTAACATTTCAGAGAGACTTTTTGAAGCTTCATTTTTTCCTTTTAAGGTCAAAGAAACAGATTGAATAGACTAAGTGGAGGGAAAATGGCTTATATAGTCCTTTAGATTTGCTAATACAAGTAATGTTGCCATGGTAGTCCCTTTTCTTTGCTCAGAGACTGCTGTGAAAACTAAAAAGGTAATTGAACTGCAATATTTGTTCTGTTGACAGTTTTCTGGTTTTCTTTATTTTTGTTTTTCTACTTGGAAAAAAAAAAACAAAAAACAAAAAACAATGCCATTTGCTTTACTGTATAACTTTATTGCACAAACCTGATGATTGTTTTGAGACCACACAGAGCATGTTTGAAGAACTCTTGTACAGGGAGTTGACTCCCCAGGTGGGAAGCTAGCCAGGAAGCCAGGCAATTGGAGCAGTCTGCCAGGTGGGAAGCAGGGTAACTGAACAGTTCTGACAACTGTGAAGTCCAGTGAGGTGGGCAGGCTGCCCGTTCACCTACCATGATGCCAGCTGGCATACAAGGGATAGGAGGTAAGACTCTCTGCCTGCCTGGTTTCAATCAAAAATGCAGAGGAACCAGCTTGTTCCCAAGGAAAACATCATTTTTGTGGAGCCAGAATCCTCAGATGGGAAATTGTTTCGGAAATTGTTCAACCATACATTTTGATAACCATGAGAAACAGTGTCAGGGAGGAGCACCAGCAGGGCTACACTGCAGGGGAGGACAAGCCAGGAGACAAGGCTCTCCATTGCATGGGCAAGGCAGTGTCCTCACCAACAGAATATCATCTCTCAGTGTCTGAGCAGAGCCAGGCTGGTGACAGGGCTGAGAGTCCCAAACAAGTTGAGGTAATCTGTCACTGGGACCTATACCAGGAGGCCAGGAAGGGCCCAAGTTGGCACAAAGCTACTTATAGCACCCAGGAGGCAGGTCTGAGGGAAGACCAGAGCAACAGGGCACAGGGCTGGGCAGAGGCACATCTACAACATAGCTCGGGACTAGTTGCCCACACTAGGGGTTACATGGAGCTCCCAGAAAAAAAATGGATAGAGAAAGCATGGTTAAGGATCCCAGGTAAGACAGTAATAGCAGTTAAGGCTGGTTATTAAGCTCATAATCATAACACTTACATAAAGGTAAATTCTCATTTGTGAAGAGATATGTCATGTATGTATTCCATAATGGGGTGGTTTGTTTGCGTATATTTATCATCTGTATCTATTATGCATTAAACAGCAAAGTCAAATAGGAAGAGGATGGATTTAGAAAAACAAAATACAACATAGAAGTAAGTAAACACAATAGTAATAAATATATTCTCTCAAAAGTAAAAATGCAGAATGCACTGTTTGCATACATCCCATATTTTCCATCCGCAAAGCAAATTTACATAATGGTGTACATTGCACACAATGGCTTGTAAAATCTAATTTTGAAATCCATGAAAAAAAAAAAAATCTATATTATCTTTGAAGACAACTTTGTACTGTAGCATACCTTTCTAATGATGGACTAGGCTCTCTAAGAAAGAGTAGAATGCTTAGCTCCCTGCCTAATATTAAGCCACTGAATTTGACGAGTGTGCCTTGGGCACTCTGTAGAGTTCAGTTTTTCTGAATATCTTTAGGAATATGGGCTACATTTCCAAATAATATAAACTGTCATGAAGAGGCTACAATGATTTACCCAAAGTATTATATGAGTTCCCAAAAATAACACTTTCAATGCAAACTAGCTTCTCCCTGAAGTCACCAGGATTTAAATAGATGCTTACCGTGACATGTTTTTATCTCAACCTGTTTCACTGAAGAAGAACTAATATAAACTAATATTTGAAACTGGATATTTCATTGAATTGAAGCCTGTAAAGTTCCCTTGACTTCAGTGTGAATAACTGGGATTTTGATTAGCAGTGAAATTTGTTTTACAAAAAGAAGTTATAAACACTTTATTACAGAGATGCAGGAGGATTCCCTTTGCCTCTGTCTCCTTATACCCCCATTATTTTCAAATAAAAGTTAGTTTTACTTTTTTTCAGATCTTTAGCCTGTTCTCATTTAAATGTGCCATCTAACTTGTGGAGGTAAAAATGTGGAATGTCTACATGCCCCAGCTTTACATTCACAGTTAAGCCTCAATTTGAATGCACTGCACTTCCTTTAGCTATGTAATATTATCAATACCAGAGTAAAAAATGAAATCATGTGGGAGAATAAAGGACTGGGAAAAACCTCATGTGTCAGAATAGAGATGGTTTATCTTTAATGTCTACCCTGAGACTACATTAGGGCAAAACCATACCTTGCAAAACTAGTTGTCTGTTCTGTTGAGATGACTGGTTCTGTGAACAAGGGGAAAGCAGTAGGTGTTATACACCTTAATTTCAGCAAGGCCTTTCGCATGGTCCCTTATAGCTAGTTAGGACAAAGAGGAATTCAGTAAATAAACAACAGAGTGGGAGTGAAAAATTTGCTTTCTCATTGGGCTCAAAGGGTAATAATCAACAGTAAACAGTCCTGCTGGCAGCTGGTTACTCATGATAGCTGTCAGAAATCAAAATTGTGACTTTTTAAAATCTAGACAGTAGAAACAGTCAGATTTGCAGGGCAGAAGTCAATATGCTGGAGGACAGGGCTGGTATTCAGAGGGACCTGACAAATGGGACTGGACAAATGGGCTGATGAGAACTCCAAGAAGTTCAGAAAAGGTAAATGCAAAGTTGTGCACCAAGGGAGGAATAGCTGCATGCACCAGTACATGCTGCAGACTGCCTGACTGGAAAGCATGGAAAGCAGTGGTGGAATAGGGGCAATGTATAGTCAGGGAATTAGTAACAGTGGAGCCAACAGGTAGAAGGAGGTCATCTTTCCCCTCTACTGAGACCTGGTGAGAGCACATCTGGTCCAAATCTGAGCTCCCCAGTAGAGGAAAGCACTGAGTTCCCAGAGCTCTCTCTTGGTGCCATGACCTTGCCAAAAACAAATTCTTATGTAATAAACTTTATAAACATTGGCTGTAAGAAAAGAAAACAAAGTTTGTTTGGTGGAAAGAAATGGAAAATGTTTAAGTGTATATTAGTAATGACAGCAACCTAAAAGTAACATGAAGTAAATAGCAACAGTAGATGCAAAGCTTGGATGAAATTGTCAGAACTAATGAAGAAACTGATGACCCATGCAACTGCATTAGAGACTTACAGGAGGAAACATTGGTTTCATGCTCTTATTGCTGTATCCATGACAAGATACGTCTTTGAAATGCTGGGGTTTGA
>NW_008629784.1:0-11294 GCF_000691845.1 Merops nubicus
TTTGTCTCTCCCTTACCCACACCCACCCCCTTCCCTTCACGCGACACGTAGTTCATGCCCAAAACTCAAAACATGCCTTGGCATGAAAGATGGACAGAAATGTGCTGTGTGTCATAACTCATTGCTCATTGAAGTTCACTATGATTAATGTGGAAAGCAAAATGATCAATGCAATTGCTGGATGCTAGTGACAGGTAAAAGTATTTTTATTATGGTACGACAAAATCCTCAGATTTCTGTAAATGGTAGAATTAAATGGTTTAAATACTTAATGCTTGCAGCCTGTTGTTTCTGATTTACTCCAAACAGCAGAAAGTTTGTCTGAGTGGATCTTTTGTGGTCAATATGAAAGAAGTTTGTGATTAATTAAGTCTATTTGACATAGCCTATTAAAAAAAAAAAAAAAAAAATCCTCATTTCTATACTAATTCACACTGCTGTTGAAAATCTTAAGATTCAATAACTAATATACTTTCTTCACAGATTCAGAATGACCTCTGGCTGAAATTATCATGGTACAGTCTGTTGGATTTTGTTCTCCCTATACTTTTTATCTGTATACATATGAGGTACTGAGTATTATGGGATTAGCACGTAGTTGGCAAATAAGCAGTGGTAGTGTCAAACTCCCCAAATTTGGCTTGAGATCACATGATTAAGGAATTCCCAGGGCATTTTCTAATTTACTGCTATGAGAAGTCTGGATTTAGATATGCTGAAAGTGAATGTTCTCACAACAAAAGAATCAGAGTTTAAGGTGGTGAGGACAAAAAAATTAAAATTTTTAAGAGGAATAACTCTTAAATTATTATTTTTTAGAAATATTTTTAAAAAGTCTTTCAGGTTTGGCATATTGGTAAAGAATCTTTAAATATAAAACTAATTTGAGTATAATACAATGATACAGATTAGAACAAAAGTCCTTCAAGGCATTGTTGTGGTTTCTTTAGGTTTATAACACATCCTGAGAAAGATGACAAAAACAATGCAAGCATAGAACATATTGTGTCACTTAAAAAAGTTAATCCTTTAGTTTATGGCCATTGGACTTCAGAAGTCTGATATGATGCTTCTTCAATGGCTTTTAACAGATTTCTCTTACTTGACAAATATATTTAATATCTACAAAAATATGTGTTGTGAGTGTCATAGCTTAATTGAATGTTGTGTGAAATACCTTCTTTTGGTTTTTGAGCTTGTGTAGTGTTAGTTTCATTTGATGTTTCCCAGTTGTTTTGTTGGATGAAACAGGAAACAATTTCTTCTTGTTCTCTTTCCACATGTCATTTAGTGTTTTATGGACTGCTACTACAGTTTCTCTCAACCTGAACAAACCTGTCTATTCCTTGTATGGAATCTGTTCCGTGTTTTTGGCCAACCCTGTATCCTTTTTGGTTGAAAGAATGTTTTCTGTAGTAAAGGTGTAGATAGACCATAAATTTATATACTGGCATAACAATGATCTCTGGTTCACTGTCTCTTTCCTAAAAGTGTCTGACATTTGACTTGCTTTTTTGATAACTGCTTAGACAGCAGTTTCATGCATCTTAGTCCAAAGATCTTGTTCCTCACTGACAATAGTAATTTCCTTTTACACACAAAGTTAAATTCTTATTCTTTCATGTACTTCACCCTATATCAAGTTTCTTTGAATTACATTTGCCATTTTGTCATCCAGTCACTCATGTTTGGTCCTACAATTTTTCACCATTAGACCTTGCCTTTATTGTGTTTAGTAACTTTGTTTCACTAGAAGAATTTGCCACTGTTTACACTTTTTTTTTTATTCAGTCACAGATTTGTAACATAACATCAAGAAAGTATTGCCATTCTTCTGGTGAATTTCCTTTCTTCTGTGAAATCCTGGTATTGCCATTCTTCTGTGAAAACTGATAATTTACTTCTCTTCTTGGTTTCCTATTTTTTAACTATTTAGTTATTTGTGGACTTACTTTGTTGCTGTACAACAGCTCGCTTTTTTCAAAAGGCTGGGAAGGGTTGTGGCCTCTTGGAATACTTGGAATCTGATATTGTCTGTCCCTCTGCTGAGATGTAACTTTCACATAGAAAAGATGTTAAATTTTTTTCCACCTTTAGTCATAACATCCACAATCCTACTAATACTATTGTTTATTGCAGTTTCATCTAATATGGGCAGGGATGAAACCAGTTTACCAGCTACAGATTGCCCTGAAACTCTTTTTAGAAACTGAATGAATTAGTTGCCATCCAGGGATTTGGTGTCAAGGAAGTTTTAGAGGGAAATGTTTCATGTTATTGTTTAAGTATTTCATCCTGAAGTTCCTGCATTTGTAGACAGTTACAATTAATATTTTTCTTTTTTTTCCTACTCTGCTCTTCAAATGAAAGTTCAGTTTAAGACAGACCCTCTGACAAATCCTCTATATAAAATTTTGCCCACAGAAACAACAAAGCCAAATCAATCATCAGTAGCCAGTCAGCTGTGTAAGATCTCTGCAGAAATTTTCTGTTAGAATGACATTAATTACTTGAATCTTATTGCCATGTTAACATTTTTCTAACATCCCTCAGAGAAGAGACTTGAGAAGCAGAGGAAGTAGTTCTTTCACGATAGACTATAGTGGTGGCAGCTTGTTTTAGCCTAAGATTTTCTGAAATATTTAAGTGTGTGTCCATGGGCTCTTGTGGTGCAATTCTTTCCAATGGAATAATATTGCTACAAATCCTAACCTGGAGCACTGTGACATGAAAACATACGCTCTCATTAATTTTCCTGTACATGGCTAGATCCAGAATGTGCAGATTTAGAACTTGTTTACAAATCCTTACTGAATACACAGTTGATTGACATCCAACACTTCAAACTCTGGCTGCTCAAAATATAAGGCATGCCAAAGTTGTACTAAGCTGAAATAACTTTCTTCTTTGGCCAAAAGAGAATTGTGACAAATCAAATACTTGAGTAAATCACAGCCTTGTGTTTACATAATAAGAACATACAGATAATCTCATGGTCATAGTGTTGGCAAGCTGACAGCTATATTCTCTTTCAGTGTTTGTTGCATTTCTGTTTGGATTTCATTTACCTCAGGTCACTCAAATGCCTAGTTCTAGCTTCACCTAGTAGTAAAAGTTTATGCCTGATATGTATCCCAGAGTATTTGTATGAGGGCACTGGCAAAAGACAAAAAAAACACTGATAAACTGGAGGCCATGCAGAGAAAGAAGATATTAGAAGCTAAAATTGCATTTTTGGCTTCTCAACTTCTGCTGACCCAATGATCCAATTTACTTTGTTTGGAATGTTATACTGACTGGTTGATGCTGCTCTGCAGTGCTGTAATTTGGAAGGATTTTTACCTCCTTAGTTACGGTAAACCAGAAGTATTGCCTTGTGAAAACAGAATAGAAATTAGAGGATTAGAAAAACTGCGTCATTGATGCTAGTGTTTGACTAGCAATTTCTGATGGCTCGTTAGCTTATGAAAAGCTACATGCTATTGGAATAGGTGATTTTACTACCTTTCCATGATACAGTTTTTCACTTTGCCCAGTGAGGTTGATTTGCCCTTCTCACAAAATTATAGTTAGACTTTCCTTTTTGCTGTGCCCAGCTTAAATGCAATAGTTAAAGTGTGGTTAAACTCTTCCTTTATGCCAAACTGTTCATATAGTATTTACTGCAGTGCCTGAAGACATGAATCCCTTAGACTGAAGACACCTGCAAGCCATGTTCTCCACTTCCTCAAAGGCTGTTCTAGGCATGAATATGTTAGGTGAAAGGTGCTCACACTATACTTTTCCTAGAGAAATGTTCCTGAAACAAGGGAGACCTTTAGTGTTTGCTACCATGGTATGCAGCTTTGTGCTCTGTCAAATATCTGCATTACATGTGGTTTGGAGAATTTTCCCATTCTGAAAGGCAGCAAAACTTAAACATGGGCTAGATACTCAGCCTGTGTGTTTCTGTGCAAGTGTGGCAAGTAGGGAGAATTTTGGTTCAAAACAGATATGCCAGTTACCTCCGGGATTAGAGAACATCAGAAGGGAATCATTCTTATTACTGTCTGCCTGAGTTTTAGGCACCTACCTTTTGTCTATCCAGAAGCATTTGTTGATCACATGATGTAATCTACTCTTTTAAGCTTAATATTCAAACAAGACATCATGGTGTTATTTCTCCTAGGTGAGAGTGTCATCTCCTCTTCAACATAATACACACATGTTGATGGAGTGGAAAGTTTTTTTTCTTCAGAAACAATCATATTCTACTTGGGATGTGAATAGTCAAGTTCAGCATTCTTCTTATAGCACAAAAAGTCAGTGCAATTATGCAATCACTATGTAAATCCCTTCTGCCCTATTGATTCCTCCTTGAATAATATAGGGTACATTAAAGTAAAATCTGATACATTCAAATAATAACATGAATTTGCATTTGTGGCACTGATCATGACCAATAAACAGCAAAACAAAGGTGACTAATTTTTAGTATGTGGATAAAAATTTAACTACTAATACTTTTGACATATGAATTTATTTTTGACATGGAGTTAAAGAATTAAGCATGGTGAGGTATTTGTTAAAAAAAAATAATCAAAGAGGTGTATTTATGTCTTAAATGGTTCTGGCTGAATAAGATTGGTATTTCTTCTGGCAGTCTCAACAATGATAATGCCATAGCTTCACTGAATATGTGGACATATATCATAAAGCTGTATGGTCCTTATTGTCCAGTTCTACTATTGATATAGGACTTTTTTGCCTCTTCACGCTGTGTCACATTTGTTCGAAGAAATGGGACCCAAAGTTGTGTAAGTTTAATTTCACCAACCGGACTATACCTTGTACTTAGGATCTCAGATAGCTGAACAACGGTTGTAGTTGGGATCTAACAATATCTTCCACTTCCCTAGTCTTGCCTACTTTATCATCTAGTAAAAGCAGGTTGTGTGCTGCTTCTGAATGAGCCAAAAAAAGCCAGGCATAATGGTAGAATCATTTCCCCAGAGCTGCTATTATATGCCAAGGTAGAAAACATTTGTTGAAGGAGCTCTCAGGGTACCAGACGCATAGTATCTTGCCCATGACTGCCTTCTGAGGCCAAATTAAAATTTTTTTTTGCAATATTCTTCAGTGAAGTAGTGGAATCTCATGGAAGTAGCTCAGGAGTGCTGTGAGAGTAGCTGAAGGGTACATGGAAAAGGTGTTACCTCTGCCTGTCAGGAGAGGCTGCTGCTGCTTTCAGCTGAATTATCATCTTGGCATGCATATGCTTCAAGTACTTAACTGGTAACTGCTTCAAGTGCAGTCGTTTCATTTTTTTTAAAAAATGCCTCTTAATAGTAACCTTACTTAATGTAAATAATGTTAATTGATTATAATAAATGTAGTTCTTAATTTAAGTCATGGATTGTACAATGTCACAAGTAGACTACTTCTAAAAAGGGGGAGTGATTATCATTAAAAAAAAAAAAAGATAATCAAGCCTCTGAGTGCACCAAAAAGCTTAATTTACCTGAGGGGCCACATCTGGGATGCTGCCACAAATTCCCCTCCCCAGGAGCCCAGTGTCCCCATTTCAGCCCTGGCCAGAGCACTGCTGTGGGCAGCCCTGTCCCCAGCCTGGTTCTGCTCAGGTCCTGTGGGACTGCACCCTGATCGAGGAGGGCACCTCATGGCCTGTGCTATGGTCACCCTCTGCTCCTGCTTCCTTTCTTGGAAGCAATCCCACTATGCTGACCCCTGAGTGAGGGGTTAACATCTAGGCTATTTTTACCTTTCAAGCTAATCCATTTATACATGCTGAAACAGTCAGAAGAGACTTTGTCTGCTGTAAAAATCAAATAGGCCCTATCTGTTTTTCTGATTAATGTTGAAGGGTTTAAAACACAGGATGCCAAATCTGAAGAAGGAAAAGTATTCTCCCTGGTGTCACAATTTGCAAAGTAAACACTGGAGTCATTAGTGTTCTTCAGACCACCCCAGTTTTTGTACCACAAGTATAAAACTGCATCCTTACCAGAGGCACCTCCCAAATCACAGCTTGGATAATTTATGTGCAAGAGTGCACAAGTAGTCAAAAAAAAAAAAAAGCCTAAGTCTGAATCTTATAATTTAATCTGCTAAATAAATATCTGCATTAGTAAATGTCCTGTTCCATGGTCTATCCCTTGATCTACATGGCCTAAACAAATCAATTAAGACATTGATCTCATATATGCACATTTGCCAACCTCCCACTGCTTTTACACTTGCAACTCCAGCATCCATTTATAGAGTGTGCATACACTGCAGTATAACCTCCTCCAACTTTTACTCTGTGACCTTTTCATGTCTCTCAGGAAATATAAGGCTGCAGATCTTCATCTCTACAAACTAAAAAAATCAGGTCTCTCTCCTCACAAAGTGGAGGAAAGTACATATCGCTGTCGGGATGGGATTCTTAGGAAAGGCCTTTTTATCTGCCCCAGCTCTGAAACATGGCTCAAGCATTTCCATCACTTGTGTAAGAAAGTACCAGTGACTGCAATGGATTATCTTTCTCATTACAGGGCAAGATGAGAATTCTTCAGATAAGAAGTGGCCGGATTATAGGCTTCCCTGAAAACAAAGCCCATCATTATAAACTATTCTTGGTTATGCACAGAGAGTCACTTCTGTTTACCTGAATGGGAAAAATATACTTGTCATATGCTTTGTTGTGCTTAAGTTTTACTTGAGTAGCACTAAGTTTCAACTTAAAAAGAAAAAGCAACAACAAAACCAAACCGATACCACCCAAGCACACATTATTTTTAATCTTAGGCCATCGTCTTTCCAGGTGTATTCTCTGAAAAACAGGACCATTGCACATTTCATACAATTGTGTTTTCAGGAAAATTATAGAGGAAGGAAACAGAAAGACAGCTTTAGTGTGACTCCATCCAGTAACTGTTTGAGCAATCAATGGCATAAGTCAAAGGTTGTTTTATTTGGCTTTAAAGTCAATAGAGGAATGAAACTACTATAAAAGTATCCAGAATTGAGAAGTCAAATATTTATTAACACTGAAGGAAAGATTGAGCTGATTGCAGGGCTTCCAATAGGATTTTAGGTTCCTCTTTCAAATAAAATACAATCAATATAATCCATCAGAGCAGTCCTCAGTTTATGAGATTCTTCTGCTTCAAATGTCTTTGCAGAGTTCAATTTGTCTTATTGGTTTGTGTTGAGATACTAAGGGCAGTATCTTCTAGAGCTATATATAAAGAGTGATTACTGTTCTTCTTGCAACTCAAAAGAGTAATCCTTTGTAAAATAAAGAGGTGGTATTAAGCTATTTTTGTCTCAAACTTACACAGTTCAGACCTGCACTTCTAAAAATGGTATCAATATTAACCAATCTCTATTTATAATACTGAATTTAATGTGTCCTTGGTGATATAACACTGAGAGGGAAGGCTAAGGTAGAAAACTTTAAACACTGTTTTCAGGGGGGTTTTGTATGTCTGTTTCCCACAGAGTTTCATGGGGACTTTTAGGAAGACATAAAGCATAATTTCATTAACACTGTAGCTGCACTTTCTAATAAAGTATTGTAATTATGTAAATATATGTGCTCTAATTATGTGATTAGGCCAACAGTAATTATGTATCTACATAGCCAATTATAAGCTAAAATTACATTAAAAACAATGTCAGTCAACGCAAAGAACAAAAATGAAATTAGAGAAGTGGAAATGAAAAATATGGAAATGCATGTCAAAGGTTATCACAAGACATTCACTCATATAAACTAATATTGGTCCACCTTGTCCAGTCTTTGTTCTGTTTCCAAACTGTTACAGTACCTAGGGCTACTTTTGTTATACTTTTTATTTACTTGTTCAAAAATGTTGGCAGTGAAGTGATGCAAGGTGAGACAATGTAGTCGTGAATCTCCCAACAATTCTCTGTTAGTTACAGATTCCTCCTTAAAGAAAACCAAAACCTTTTATAGTTTGTTTTGCAACGTGGTTTAAAAATATGCTGTTTGGAATGAATGGGCTAGAAGTACTCTCAAGGCTAAAGCTGTCATGTTCTGAGGGTTGGGAGAGTTAGATCTTCCTGGCTCGCACTGACAATAGAAAAGTTCAGTGATTATCTTGCTGCCGTCAACACTGAACACAGCTTAAATGCATTGTTTCACCTGTTCACAAACTTGATTTGCTGTTTGTTGACAAATTTCTGTGACACCAAATGTTTTCCAGGCAGAAGGCATAGTAGTTTCACTTTTATATATTTCCCAAGACACGCTTCTTTTAAGTACATGAACTTACGAACTCTATCATAAAGGACTATATATGCCTTGCCAGCTTGTCTCCTGAAAGCATGAGAGGACTCGTGATTTATACAGATACTCACTTTATTTAACTAAATGAGATGGTGTTATTTATTTTTGATCTATAACCACACAAAAATCTTTGAAGTAATATATCTTGCTTTTCAAGGAGTCATGACATATAGACAGAGGTAGCTTAAACAGTTCATTCAGATTTAGAAACTGTAATTTATCAAGTGCAGCATACATAGAGGAATTAGCTTGATGCAGCTAATGCACTGAATTGAATGTTATCCTCTCCAATTCAGGCTGCTTTTAACTAAAGGCATATACAGCAGTAACTCATACCTACAGATTTACAATATTTGGGAGCAGCAGCAATTTTTGCATCTGTAATTTGTCACTTTTAAGTGAAAAGAGGAACGAGTACATCCCTAGATGATTTTCCTATTTAAGACATAGAAGTAGGTACATCAGATGGAAAAAGCTTTTCTTCATAAACTTGATGGTGCTTTACAGATCTGTAATGCCAGGCTGTGGGTGAAGAAGTACTAGTTGGATGTAAAAGCCAATTTCATGCTTATTAAGCCTGATAATAAAGAAATGTTTTTATTTTCTGTTAGCAGTCAACTGCATTTTTTTTCCTAATGTAATTCATTATGTTTTTGTATGCATAACCTTTCTGTAACAAATCTGTAACCTATCTAATCACAGGAGAAAATTATTTCCATTTTAAAAGGCAAAGTGCATATATAATGTTGAAATGCATATATATGTTGAAATGAAAAATGCATATATAACCCAAATTATTGGTTTAGACGCTCTTTCGTGTTGCATGTGATAATGATTCAAAAGGCTGTAGGAAAGAGTAAATATATATTTGGTAGAACAATTATTATTCTAGGCAAAGAAGTGATATTCCACAGGTACAGAACAAGAATATGCCCTGTTGATTATCTGTGGTGCAATAACATGATGAGGAAAGAAGTTTGGTGTTAGCTAAGGTTTACATAGCCAGGCTTTTTAGTAGATGAAATTCTATTTAAAGCTATCAATCTGCTTGTGATGGTGTGAAGACTATTTTTGGCCATACAGGGAAACACTGAGTTCAGAGGTAGCGGAATGGTGCAAAGGGAATGAATCCGGTTCGGACAGATGCTGAAATGTTAGGCTGAAAAAGACCAGCTTAAGGCAAAGTAACAGATATTTTTTTAAATGTAGTAATAGGCAGAGTGAAGTAAAAACATCTGTACAGAAACCTTGAAATAGCTCCAGATTTCTAAGTCTACTAAGTCTGTAAGTTACAATAACATGAAAAGTTTTTCCATGTTTCTTTTGTCCAGTACTTCTAAACTTCATTTTATTAATAAATTAGCACCCAGTAATGATTTTTATTACTTTGGTTCCTTTTTTTTTTTTAGAAGAGCAGTATGGTATTCAGTCTGTTTAATACAGGTACTTATCCTGAACTGATATTTTGGGTGCTCATTGTAGCTGTTCTAGTATAAGTGCCTAAGATTACAGTGGGTAGTGGTTCTCATTCAGACGGTATCCCTTTCAGCCAAAAAGACTTGTGTTCTAGCATTGGCATTTCTCATCGGGAAATGCCCTCAAGTACTTCTCACAGTCTCTTTTACATTGAGGATAGCTGTGATTTGCAGTGTGTCAGGTTTTGTTCCAGAGATACTGTATAATTATACTCCTGATACAGGAACACATACATCTGTAGCAAAATCCATGTCTGCAAATGTGTAAGATTTCTGCTTTTTCTTCCCTTTTTTTCATAACTATATTTTTTTCGTATTAAAAAAACCCCAAACAAACCTTTTGCAGAAAATTTCAGTGTTACTATACTTCAAAAGTAAAAAAGAAAAAAAATGTTATTGAAAATTCTCTTTTGAAAACCACAGGATTTGACAAATAATGGTATAGCTTTATTAATCCTGAGGAAAACATTATAGAACAACTGATAGTTTGTCATGCTAAGTGGTTTTGTTGCAATAATGGTATAATATTAAATCACAAAACCATAATTCATTATAAGAATATTTAAACTGAATTTATAAAAATTTTCTGACCAGTTTACATAATTTTGTATTTGTCATAAGGTGAGCGCCTATGATATTTATTTACATATAAGGAGTGACTAGATATATTCTATGAATTCTGATGAAGTAGAATTTTGAGATATGGAATCTACAGCTTCTGTTAGAAAAAAGCATTGTCTTATTTGTGTGGTGCTTGAGGGGTCAGTAACACGAGGCTACATTTCATGTGTCTTTTAACTAGGCTGCTTACCAGCTGACATTATTGTTTGATAAATTACCTATATCCATCATTATCAAGCTCTGCCTTAAATTTGGAGGTCAGTGGCCCTTTGCATCATGATTCACAAAACCTGACACCCCCTCATTACTTGCGGAAATTTCCCTTCTGTTTTGTTGCTGACCCAATCCATGCTTCCATTTCTGCTTGCAGTTCTGCCTTGCAGTATTGTTTTTGCTGATCGATCCTCATTTCTCCTTGGTATGTCCCTGAAATATTTCAGCTTGCTCCCCTTGATGTTCTGGGAGCAGTAAATGGTTCTTTCTGCACTGCTGCAATATACACTCGTTTGTCTTCTTTCCTGCTATAATGTCTTCAATGTATATCAGCCACACAGAATCTCAAAGGACTCTGATGACTTCACATTTGTTGCCTAGAGGACCCAGCTTTCACAGCTATACCTGGCAATAGATCAAATTGTCAGTGATTACACCAGCTTGACCTTTATGAGCAGGTCTCCAACCTGCCCTTTTCTTTCAGAGTACCTTTTAATTTAACATCTGCTGAGTATGGCATAGCCAACCTTATCCAGATGTCACCTTGTTCAGATGTTGCTATCTTTATGCATATTGAAGACTAGGTAGTTCCAATATTTTTCCACTTCTCTCATACTTCTTTTTGATCTAAATAAAGTGATCCAACGTCTTCCTTTCTTATCCTTTAGTGCTATGTGTATGCTCCAGGG
>NW_008629784.1:11325-11880 GCF_000691845.1 Merops nubicus
AGAACCATATTTTTTAATTAGGTTACATCTGTGGCAATACTCTAGCATTATTGCAAATTCTGCTTGATTTTGAAATAGACTAAGATTTTGGATCTTGATTGAAAACTGTTTCAAAAAAATGCCAGACTTTTTTTTTTTTTTTTTTTTCAGGAACAAATATATTTCTGAAATCTTTAGTTCAGTGGCAGATCGGAAAATTAGAGCCAGGATGCAATTTTTCTTCATGTGGGAGTTTTCTTTTTTGTTTTTTTTTTAGTAAATTACATATATTTGCTTTTATAAACATATTTTGTTTCCAGAAAATTAAATTAAATAACAAAAAAAAAAATCTAGTAATGTCTATTGGTTAATGAACTGTACTCTGTCATGATACTGGTGAAAAAGTGAAGTACTGAGTGACATGTGCTTGAACTCGTCTAATTTGGAGATGACATTAAATAGCAGGAGGACAGACAATGCACTGAAGGGCAAGGCTGTCATTCAGAGGGAAGTAGAGAGGCTGGGGGAATGGTCTGACTGGAACCCCACAAAATTCAGTAAGGACAAAAGCCAAGT
>NW_008629784.1:11905-36037 GCF_000691845.1 Merops nubicus
CGGAAGAGCCCCTGGCAAGCACACAGGGGGGAGCCTGCCTGCCCAGGGTGCAGCTCTGTTGAAGGGGCCCTGCCTCCTGTCTTGCTGGGTAGTGAACTGAACCTCAGCTAGCAGTGAGACCTGGCAAAAGGGAAGCCAAAAGTGTTTGGGGCTGTGTTAGTGAAAACACGTCCAGGAGACCAGGCACAAGTGATTATCTCCCTCTTCTTAGCACTTGTTAAACTGTATCTAGAAAACTGCATTCACTTTTGTACTCCCAACTCAAGAAAGTCCTTGATAAACTGCAGTCATTTCGGCTGAAAGGCCACCAAAATGGTCAGGGGAGATGGAGCACTTACCTTGTGAGGAGGAGCTGAGGGAGCTGGGCTTATGCAGCCTGAAGCAGAGATGGTTTTAGGGGAGTCTAGCAGCAGTGTCAAAGGCTGCAGGGAGGGGGCGGAGTAGATGGAGGCAGACTGGTCACACAGCAGTGCATGGCAGGAGGCAAGAGACATCAGGTGTAAGAAGAAACAATACAGATTCAGACTGGAGATAAGGTGAAACTTTTTCACCGTGAGAGCAGCCAAACAGTGAGCAAGTTGCCTAAAGAGGTCGTGCTGCTTCCATCCTTGGGGATTTTCCAAGATGAACTTGGCTAAATCTCTGAGCATCCAAGTCTGTTGCAGAGCTAACTTTGCTTTGAGCATAAGGCTGGACTAGAGACCTTCTTAAGTCCGTTCCAAATGGAATCATTCTGCAGTTCAGTGATTTGTCTAATATGAAGCAACTGTCATAGATTCATGTTATGATATTGAAGCAGAATATTAAAAGGAAACAGTAAAAACTATGCAAAAAGAGCTCTGATGTACCCCTAAGCTGCCTGGAAATGTTAACACTCTATCAGTGCATCCAGCTGTAATTTGTAGATCACTGTTTAAGGTATGTAAGGTATTACTTGTGGTAATCTGTCCTTCTTCACTTTTGGCATCTGTCCCCTAAGGGACACTGTACCTCTGAGACCATTGTTTCTATTAACAGACACTTTTGATAACCCTTTACCTTATCTGAAGTACAAGATTTAAAGATAGCAATTACACATCCATACAGCACAATTTTGAATTGTTGAAAAACGATCAGCATGGGAGTTCTTTTGACTGTTTTTCTGTTTCCTAAGACATATTTTCAAACATTTAATAATTAATATATAAATTAAAGCTTTAAGAGTATACAACACTTCTCTTATCTTGCTTGTATAAGGTTGTATTTCTTATTTCTTTAAACTTACTATCTCATGTAATATTTTATTCCACTCTTTTCCTTGCATTACACATCCTGATTGCTTGAAAAAGTCACAGCCCCTTTATCTGCTTTGACTAAAATCCCAAGCTCTTTCAGTCCTTGTATGACATGAATTCCATTCTGTTTTACCTCAGTAAAGTTTTTTAAATTTAATATTTCTTCAATATTTGTGATGAAATGCATATCACAACATATGCTGGTTTATTTTTTATCCACTTTTGTAAAATGGCAGTATTATTTCTTGGTATGTCTAGAAATACCTCATCTAGTGTATCATAGAAAAAATTGACTTTTTTTTCATGGGTGCATTCAGTGATTAATTCATGCACTCAGGTCTGCTTTCCCTTCTGCCTTTGCACCTCACTGAATTCCCCATTTAACACAGAAATTTTATCTCTAGTCCCTAATGCACACCAGTGCATTTCTCACATTTTTATTATATTAGTTCTCAACATAAGTTTCTCTCTGGATGATACTTAACTGTCTTCTCTAATTACATTGTAGATTATCAATGTATTTCATTAGTACATTTCCCTTTTTCTGCAAAGATAAATACTGACAAAATTAAATATGCTAAGTCCTAAAAATAGTTCTTTAAGACTTTCAGTGATAACTCTTCCATCTCAGTTCTTAATGTATTCCTGTACCTTACCCTTCACTCACTTTACATTCCTTTCATGGAAGATTCTGTATCCTACTCCTCACTCAATTTTTGTTTCTTGCATTCCTTATGTTTAACTCATGATTTTCAGGTCCCATATTATGTATTTTATGAAATTCTAAACAGTTGAGCCCTATGTTTTTGTCATCTAAATACCAACTACATTCTCAAAGAAAGGTGCACTCCTGCTGTTTTGCTGTTTTTTTGGAAGACAGCTTCTAGAATTGATAATGTTAATTATCCTTGTGTATGACTTACAGAACATCTAGCTTTGATAACTGAACTGGTCAGTATTTAAGTGTGCTAGGGAACATACAGTAACATGGGACAAACATTATGTAAAAATTTTAAGTGAGCTTTATAGATATTTGTCTTAACTAGGTTAACATCTATTTTACCTTGGCTGTAGTAGACTCTTGGAAAATGTGAGTTACCAACTACTATCTTCATTTTTTATTAGCTTAATTTTCTGATCTAGAAAACTCACAAGGGCTACATTGTTCTTTGCACTTCGTTACTGAGCACGTTGTAATAAAGTAAAACAGCAATGCAATGTCAGGAATAGTTGTAATTCCTGTACTTTTTGCATAAAAAAAAATATTCTCTTCTGTATTTCACCTAGTCATAAGCATGGTAGACAAATAGGTGGTGGTGCAGCTGGAAGGTGTACGGTGTTCATTTTTTGCCAGGACCCAGAACTTTCCCAAGCATTCCCTGAGGCAAAATTCTTGTCAGCCCCATGCTGGCCTGTAGACTGGATTCAGAGGCTAGAGGTTTTGGTTGAAGAAATGTTATCTTCTGGCAATATATAACTATAACATCTTAAATGCAAAAGTACTCAGTATTTACAGATGGATTTTAATGCAGGCAAGTTTTTCCACATCTCACAAGCTAAATTAATCTATTAAAGGGTTTTAAAACATCTCCTTGAATTGGGTAATAAAAGACCTGCAGGATTAAAAAGATCAGCAGAAACAGATTTAACACAGAGGAAACTAAGGAGTTAACAGATGCCACATTCCTTCTGAGAGCAACTGTGTGCTACTTACTGTTTGCACTTGGTGTCTGCTTAACACTTAACTCATCATTCATCTCCCTGACTCACTTTTTTCAGCTATTTACTTTGATACAGCAATAATGGAGCCCTTTGTGGTATTGATGTGCACTCACCCATACATACCAAATTAACAGAAGATCTTTCTTTTTCAGAGTTAGGTTCAATTAGCCCACTTAGAGTCTTGGAATGAGTGTCCTTCCTGACCTTCAGGCCAGGTTGCTTCTAGAAAACAATTTAACTAGATTGGACAGTAGACAGCGATTTCAGCCTTGTTTACTGTCCATCTGATAGACTAAGTCTATGATAAGTAAATAAATAATTTTTAAAAGCAGTGCTAATTGGTGATTACAGAGCCTATTGGATCAGCAATTAAAATATGTTGAAGCCTTTTTTCCCAATTTTTTAAAAGGGCATTTTATCCCAAATTTTCTCTAATACTATCAAAAGAATGTGTTTCAAGCAACATAAATATTTACTAACAGAATATTTTACTGTGAAAGTTCAGCTGTTTCTGTATGCTTTGTTTCTTCACTCATTATATTTATTAACTTTTTCAAGATAAAGAGAAATAAAAAGAAAGGAAAATTTCAAGAGTTATTATGACTGTTCAAATTAAGAGGATATAAGTAAAACATATCCTAACATTTTTAATTATGAACTACATTTTTTTTTCAAAAATGTTCTTTGATGACTTTAAATTACTGTTAAGCTTATCTACAATATTCAATATGTTATTTTAATCCATTTATCTACTTTTTTTTAAAAAAAAAGAAGCTTAGAATTAAAACTGGTAGAGTATATTTTGCCGAACTGCAGATATTCTGCACAAAATCAGTTAAATGAACTAGTGTTTGGCATCTGTTTCCATGTTTAACTGATAGCATATTTTAAAAGTTAACCAAGGAAAATATATTCTCCTTAGCCTAATTATTTTTAGAAAGATTAATTAAAATCGATTCAGTCTTTTGAAAAGTAGGTCAGCAGGCAGAGAAAAAGAGCTTGTTATAATCTCTTGATTTGTGTAAATTATGTGGTACAGTTTGCCACTACAGAACCGAAGACAGTACTAATGCCTAGCTTTGTATAGACACCTCTCTGACTCAACACCTATTCATACTGGGAGGTTAGAGAACGGTGTTTGGCATGCAGTCTGTGATACAATAGTTATACGAAGGGACTGAATTCACAGACATAAACAAGACAAGGTAATATACTGTGCTGTGTGTCTACAGTTCCATCGACAGTTGTTGGTCATTTTACCACAGACTGGCATTCGCTAGCAAAGCAAAAATATCTGAGCCCTTCAGTCTAGCAGCCAATAGTGCATCAAACAGGATGTTTTCACCAAACCCACTGGCAATATTTTAATTTGTAATTGTGCATTTGATAAATATTTACCAAGTCTTCTGTTCTAATTGTGGAAAGCAGTGTTAGTAATATTAATTTTATTGATCTTAGCCATTCAATATGGATGCTGAAGAGACCTGTCTGTCTCTCTTGACCGATAACAGCTAAAGCCAAAAGGATTCCTAAGTCTAATTTCCCCATCAGGTGAGATGAAATTCACATTTCAAGGTGGTGCCTGCCATTTCACTGTTGCTTGGGCATTGAACTGTGGTCCTGCAAGGAGGCATAAATGATTTTAGGTATAACAAAATAAAAATCAGATTCATATACTTTGTGTTTGAATATGGAAATGGATGTGTACCACAATATACACATCTGGTTGCATAAGGACAATTTAAATTGTATTGAGTAGTTTGTTAATGAGTATGTGCCTAAACCCTACCGAGATCCACAACCTTGTCTTTCTGCTGCCTGTGTATGTAAGAGATTAATTTCAGGTTAAATCCTGATTTGGGAACTGAACTCTACTCAATTAGGACTGCACATGATGCTGTTACTGCCCTTGAGAGAAAAGTGTAGGAAGGAACCTCATCTAATTCTTTCCTTTGCCCAGAGAGTTGCAGCCTAGTTAGTACAATCAGTGCCAGGAATGAGAGATATAGTGTCATCTGCGTTTATGCCTACTTGGACATGCACAGGGAGAAAATGCAGATTTCTGCCACATGCTGTGTGGCTCCCCAGAGAAGAAGCAGTGAGCAGACCTTGGTCTTGGGAGTGTTTAGCAGCACTACAGAAGCCATAGTTTCAAGTTTTATTGAGCTAGGCAATTCTGCTTTACAGAACAGTTTTGGTTTTGCCCCAAAGAAAGATCAGCTTTATATAAACCATTCTCTGCTGTTACTTCTTGAGACAACATACACAGGCCATTCCAGAACTTCACCATCCTCACTTGCTTCTCATTGTTTTCCTTTAGAGCCTCTCTGACATCTTCACACCCTTTTTGAAGTGCATCATCAAAATTAAACAGTCAATTCTTTCCTATCGTGTTAGGCAGCTCCATGCACAGTCTGAGTGAGGCAAACTTACTGGTACCTAACAAGTAAGAATTGTACTGAGAAATATCATGACACCTGGATCTAAATTGTGTGCCTAGGCTTTGTATCTCCTCCTGAATCAGATCTTCCTCTTTAATATTATACAGTTCTTAGATATTTTAGTAGTCAAGATGAAAATCAGCTAAGAAAGAGTTGGCCTGCTGGCATGGTGGCAGTCTTCTGTCTGAGAGTTAAGACTGCTTCAAAATCTGGTTTCAGCAGCTGATACACCGTGCCTTGGATACGTTGACCCTGCTCTTCTCAGTGTATCTCTAGCAAAATCCTTAAGGCTGTAGCACTGACATCTGTCTAACCAGAAATACCCATTTGGTGTCCCAGCTTGGTTCTGCTTGGTAATTTATGATGCCTTTGCAAGAGCTGAAATGGACTTAAAGAGGCAAACAGAAGTTATACATGAAGTTAACATTAAAATGAGAAATACATGGTAAATAAAACTCAGGCTGAAGGCAAAGTCCTATATATCAGCCTTACTATTTCATACGTAGTAAGTAGTTTTCTCTTGACTAACTTTGTATGTCCCATGAAATACACAGACATAAGGTTTAATTTGGAATGTGAATACCTTTGCCGCAGCAAAAGTTTCATAATATCTTTGAAAGTCTTTTGTGGTTATAATGGAATTGAGAATGTATTTAGACTAGCCAATGACAAGGAATTTGGCAATTAAAATGCAGCTTCAACAAATGGAATGATAAAATGCTAACAAGATTAGAGCGCCTGAGCCATTTTTCATATGCAGAAACATGTGGAAAATAATTTATAATCCAAAAAATGCTTCAAGGCTTTATTTATAGAAAAATGAGAAATGAAGTGTGTGTATTTGCAAATATATATCTAATCTCTTACAGTCCAGATTCTGCAGTCTTGCTAGCACCCTTTTGATCCTGAATATGTAAAGATTTTCTTCATATTCATTACTGGAAAGATATGTGCATATATAAAAATGTCTATATATACATAAGAGATCTAAAGCAACTCATTTACATCCCATTTTTGATACTGTGGTCAACATTCATTTGTTTTCTATGTTTTGGGTTTTCATTCTTTGTAATTTAAATGCCATATTCTTTAACAGGCAAATAATCAGCATAAAACTTCTGTTCATCTCTAGAGTTGCCTGAAAGGGCAGAAAATTTAAGTATGAAAAGGGGTTTTACTGGATTCTTCTAAGAAAATGGTGGCAGAAGAAGTGGAACTTGAAAGGCTGTATTTAGAAAATAGATGCTGTTGACCCGTTGCACAAATGTCAAGGTCAACAGAGCTCACAATGGGGGAAGCTGTCCATGTTGTTTCTGTGGGAAATGCAGTAAGAAGAAAGCAAGCGAGTGGTATCTAAAGGAAGAAAATGAGGGGGGTAGATGGAATTTTTAAAGGTCCATCTGGTACTATTTTTTGTGATAGTTAAGGTATTGAACAAGCACCATCTTATTATACTCTTGTTGGGCCATGTCTAGAGGGCTTCCCCGGTAAGAAAAGCATAGTAAGGAAAATTAATAACATATGTTGACAATAGCTTGTTGACATAAAAACTAGGTTCTTGTTGAATATTTCTGCTATGTGTATGTAAGTATTAACCTTCTGTTAAACAGAAAATGAAAAACGTTCCCTTCTGTTCTAATAGGTTAGGCTACTGGAGGCTGCTTATGCTTAGAATATAGTTCTTGTCTGTGAACTCTTGTGAATAGTCCTTTCCTGGGGTCTGCTTTAATTATTTCAAAACATTAAAGGCTGTGCTTGCTGATTTCAAGTTTCCCTTGAAAAAAAGATTATATTGCTGTCTGGAAATGCATTTAAATTTAGTATTTTTGTTGAAATTCATAATTTGGATATGAGTCAGTGTTTCTTATTTATAAAAAAAAAGTCAAATATCTTATTTATAAAGGATGATAGTTGATCATAATTATGATAGATATCTTCCTATAGTCATATGCTGCTCCTAGCAGAGTAAACGGAATACCTATACAAGTATCTGAAAACAGAACTGACTTCTAAAGGACAAAAGATTGTTGTATAAGTAAAGACAGGTAATTTATAAAGATTTACTTCTGACCTTCATGATTTTAAGAATCAGTACAAGAATGCCTACTTTACTACTGTAAGTTTATAAAAAATACGTAGCCGCTTCTGCAGCACACCTCCCTCATTTCTGTTTTGCTCCATCATGACAATTTCTTCTGTTTGTAGGTGTCTCTGGATACAACTAGACTTCATACATAGCATGTCAGATTCTTACTCAGGTCCTGATTAATGTTTGACCAGATCAGATGTGAGATTTGAGTTTACCATGCCTTCTTTCCAATGTTTAATTTCTATGGAAATCTGTGCAGACAGTAATGAAGGATGTATGAGTATTGCTGTGTGTTTTAGGTTTTCCCCTGTTACAGTTTGGGATGAAGCCAATATACATGTTGGGATTCAGGAGCAGAGTATTTTACTAATTTAAAAGTAACTCTTCTCACATGTATGGATCCAGTGACTGAAGACACCCGTTTCTCATCAGTACTTGATTGGCTTTTAAACTCTCGCACCCCCACCTGGAGATGTTATATTATTTGTACAAGGCAAAAATTTCTCAGCCTTTAAAACTGAAGACCTTTTCTTAGTAAGTAACATCTGTTTCAGCAGTATTACCATATTTCCAAAATAAATTTATTTTCTTCACTATCATTGGGTGACGTTGTACATATTTATTGAAGTATGGGAAAAAAACTGCTTTAAAAAGATCATGAAACCAACTAGGAACAAAGATTTCTAATATTGAAATGGAGTGCATTCAATGAATTAGAAAATGAAAAGGAGTTTAGGTTCCAAAAGCCACCAGAAGCATATTATGGCTCTAATCCAACAAATATTTGTGCACACATGTAACTTTTCTCATGTGAATAAGATTAATAACATATCTAATTAGGATTTGTAATTCATGAATCTTTGAGAAAGAACTCTTAAGAGACAAGAAAGACATATCTGACAGTAATGTGTTCTGGGACATCATGGCCTTTTCGTCCTTTGTATTTATGTTCACCTAACAAGATGCACTGTGGAGGTCATAAGTTGTTTAAGACTTTGCTGGCAGACTGTCAGCTCAATAATACACCTTTCTTCTTCTGTATACATTCAGTTTTCAGATTTGACTTTTCTGTTTTGCCACAGAGAACACTAATTCTAAGACTGTACAAAATACTTGTGCAATTTAATTTTATGTACATTTTTTCAATACTTTTGATAAGTCCACAAAATAAAAACATCTTATTTAAAACACTGCAGAAGAAAATATATAAAGAATTACGGTGCTACAGTTCAAGCTCCATTAAATTTTAAGAATCTACATCCATTTATTTATTTATTCATCAAATATCTGTATTTTTGTTTTAATTGGTCAAGACTGATAAGCAACTGTTTCTCCTATCTTGATAAGGCACCTCAGTACAATCCGAAAGGTATATATTTGACTGTTTCTATAAAGAGTACCTCAGAGTGAATAAGATGATTTATTTTCAGTCATCTTTATATCATTCAGTTAGTTGAAAATGCAGCTAGGATGATTTGTTGCAAAGTTTTTTTCAGCTAACATTTCAAAGGCATTTCAGCTCAGGGATGACACCTGAAGGTTTCTCTCAGAAGTTTCTACTGATGTGTGAAACTTATCCATAATGAATAATTGCAGTAATGGAGTTATACCAATTAGTAACAAATGTCCATATGAGCATTACAAATATGGAAGGGTTTCTTCTTGGCAAGAATGTAGATGTTTTTGTCATGTACACATCAAGATTGTTTTCTAGGAAATATTTAGAATACTCCATGCGGAACTCAGAATCCTAAATACAGGGCCATAAATCAGAATAAAATAAAAATATAAGGTCATGTTTCTAAAATCAGGCCCTTAAAATCACAACTCAATATGCAAGCCAGCTAACAGAAACCACAGAGTGTGCTAGCTGCATGTCTAACTGCCACTATGTACATGCAACTTTTGCTTGCATTGTATGAATAACTTCATTATCTTTAGAAATTTCCTAGCATATCAATTTGCTGAAAAGCAAATCCAACAGGACTTTCTTAAAAGGGATGTATAGTTTAACTGGGTAGTACTAGTAATAAATTGCTGCCAGAGTTGCAGGACTCAAATGACTGATGCTAATGACTTCAGTTTTGCAGAGGAGAGATCATTTGAGAATATAACCTGATATGATTACTGTGCAGCCCTGCCTATCAAGTGTTTTTGTGAATATGATAGTCTGCAAACTTCTATTTGTGTGGGGGAAATGGTCTGTATGCAGAAAATACAATGAATATGCACTGAAATACAGGCTGGGGAGAGGTAAGGATTTAAAAGGTGCACCACTTCTGGAAGCTGTCCACCATCCAAGCTAAGTAAGGGAGCTGTTACATTTTCCTTTGCTTAGCAATCCTGTTTTTTGAATTTGGTCCTTAGCTTGTGTGAAACTATTTAGTCCTGTTGACTGAAATGGACCTGTGACAACCTACTCTAGTCAGGGAATTTGGCTGTGAGCACCTTAAGTGCTTGTCTGTGTAGGTAAGGAAGATGGTATCACATACACTTCACCCCTAAGGTTTAAATGGCACCTGCAGCTGTTGGGTTACTGTAACAATTCAGGAATGTCTTAAAATAACCTGTCTCTCTGTCAATGATTTCTGTTGCACTGTTGTTCAGACTTTTTAAATTTTGGTTTTGAATAATAAATAAAGATGTGTATTCAAACCCAATTTTGAAATATGACTTGAAAATCTTGGTTTCAATATCTTGTTATTTATTATAACAGTTTGTGTCCATGTAAGTTCACCTAAATATGAAGACAAAAAAAAAGGGACAATAATTTTGCATAATAATCTCAGGGTCATGTACTATTAATGCTTCATCATATTTTTTGTCAGGTCAGTTAACAGAAGATTAAAGATACAACATATCTAATTTAAATAAATGTCTAGTATGAAATACCATGCTGTGTTACTGAACATTATGTTCATCTGACTGGTTAAGGTGCAGCTTGATATTTTGTTGGTGACAGTTTAATTTCTAGATCACTGTACTTTTGAATTATTTTTAGCCAGTATCATGCATTTATTCTATGTTTAATTGGATCATTAATATTTTTCAACAGATATAATTTTAAATGATGTACAGTCACAAGAAGACCAAATCACAGCACATCCCATGTCTTTCTTCATATGTGAGAATTTCAGTAAGACTATTCACTGTGGTGGTCAGACATTTTATTATAACTGGTGACACCGTTGGTTACCAGATATTTGATATCAATAACAAATCTTGTTAATTTTTGTACTTTGCATTATGATACCATTTTGTAATGTAAATCATCTGATTTTGACTTGCATAAAGATGTTATATGATTTAGAGAAGAATGCAGAAGTGTCTTAATATCACAGTATTATTTGTTTATCACCTAAAGAACAGCATGTCTCCAATTCAAACATGATGCTTTATGAAATGCCAGATAATTTATGTAAAATGGTTTTGTATCAATCTATGTTTGTTTTGCTCCAGGGAAGATGCCAAAAAAAACAATGCAGGCAAGATCAGGAAATTCTAGAATGTAGGTTTTCTGTAAGGACTTTATTGGTTTTGTATGTTTGCATTAGGATATAATTTTTAATTATGCAATAGTTAGGAATTCTCTAAGAATTCTGCCTTAGTTCTCATGAGAAAATAAATCAGCAAATTAAATTGTATATCTGTTACTAGTCTATACTTTATCTATTAATAATCCTGTTTTGATACGATATTGAAATATTTTTTTTCAATATACATGCATATATGTATATATAATTCATGCATACATGCAGAACTATGCAATATAAAATTTTTATTAGAAGACTATGTTAGGAGAAAATGGTTGGAGTTACAAAATCAAGGCACAGATATGATTCCTTTATTTGAGATGGTGTGAGGAAAAAATGTGATCATGGAATTTTAAGCAACTGCAATCAAGGTATTCTAATTAGATGTATCAAATCTAAAGTCAAGCAATTCTTCTGTTGCGTCACCATGGGTTTACAAAACCATCTTCCCCTGGAGAGTACAGTACAGTCAAAATGGTTCCACAGTTTTACATTGATTCAAAGTAAGTGAGAAGAAAAAGTCAAGCTAATACCTCATGGTAATAACAAGACATCTTAGTTTCACACATTTTTTAACAAAATGCCAATACTTTCCAGAATTGTTTTCTGGTTCTATTTTTAAAATGTTGTGTCACTTACTAGCGTGCATACTTAGAATATCAAACTGATTGATTTTTTTTTCCCCATTTCATCATGTGTCATTTTTTTCTTCATGTAAGGAACTGATTTTCAAACAGAACTGTGGAACATCAAAGTTTGATTTGATTTCAGAGCAAAAGAATTACTCAAATAATGATGTTTCACTTGCTATGAAACAATAGTTTGGGGTAAATTTAAATGGTGTTGATAATGACTTGAAGATATACACCATTAGGTGTTAAAAGTGAAATTCCCTTTGATTTAGTATTTTGAAACCACATGTAGAGCTGTAGATTTCAGAAAGGTTTATTCATATTTATGAAAGTATAATTTAAAGTATTTTTTCCAGACTGCTGAAAACTTTAGGAAACCGACAAGAAATTTAATGATTGAAGGATTTGGTGAATTCTGTGAAAGGATAATTTTGACATTCAGCCACTTGTAATGGTAGAGGAAAGAGGCATAATAGAGAAAAATAAGTGTGAAGGATTTCTGTTGCATAAGGAGGTAAAAAATAAGACAGCTTGTGCATTCTGTTGATAAAGAAAAGAACAGTTCTGCTGAAATGGCATATTGATATCAACGTGACCACTTTAATATGAGCCTTTTTCTATAGTTAGAGTGCTGTAAATAATTGCATATGTTTATCTTTGCTTCTTTTTGTCCCTCATTGCTTTAGTATTGTCATCTAATGTTCTAATTACTCTTCAGTGTCTTCCAAGTCAGATGTTCAACAGCAACAAAAAAAAAGATGTTTCCAGGAATTATGAACTTGGCCCTACTCCAGCTGATACTGTGGCTACTGCTCTCTTGGCTTTTGTGGCAACATAATCAAGTTAAGAAAATCTGGACAAAATATTTGGAGTCAATCAAGTACTGTTTTACTTTAAAATTCTGAACAGGTGCAAGTGGGATACATTCAAAATGGTCATTAGGCAAAACTTGCTTTGAGGAAGGTGGAGCCAACATCTGTGCTTTTTTTCACCGATACAAAAGAGCAGGCCTCTCAAGGAAATGTGAGTAGGATTGTAATGGATGAAGCAGCAGGACTGAATAAAGCATTCTGATTTAAGACTTTCCCTGCTTATAGTAATTAGCATTTGAAAAAAAAGCATGATCAATCTTTTATTTTTTCTCCCGGGGTACAGAAGGAGGAGTCTGATTTAATTAAGAAGGACATTAACTCCAAGCACCTACCTAATCAAATATTAACTGTATTCAGAACAAGCAAATTATAATTGTTTTACAGTGATTTAAATGTTTCCCTTTATAGCCACATGAATTTTTTTCACAGTGCTTTTTGGTTTTGCCTAAAACTCTGGTCTTAGTTTACCCTTCAGATGCTCTGCAATTTAATGTCTGCTAATAGGACCCTCTTGCAACAGATCTTTATGAAATAATTTTATATTTTATATCCCAGAAAATGAAAAAGGAATTTGTGTAACTGAAATAGAACCAGGTTCTTAAATCGTAGTGTGACAGTTTATGCTACCAGTGAGATATCTGAAGATACCTGTATGTTTGACTCTCTTGTTGACTCTAAAAAGTTCATTTGATGTGGTCTATTTATGTTTTCTTATGATCTTCCTCATTTTGAACTTTGAATGGCATAGCTGTACTGAGTTTATGCATCAACTTTCCTTCAAATGTTTATTGATTGAAGTGTTGGTTTAGGTGTATTGCTAACGTTTGTTTTTATGTATTTCACTACTGTGAAAGCTATAGCCAGGTGCAGTTGGGTTAGATCACAGAGGAGAATCAAGCACAGATAGAAGTACATTAATACTGAGAAATGCATTAATACAATCTACCCTCATTCTTCATTCTAGTTTTAATAAAAGAGATAACTTAATAAAATTTATACTCTAGGAAATTTGTACTCATTGGTATAAATGTGAGAAGTATTCCAGCAGAATTTTTCCTGTTAGAAGTCTTAAGTTTGGAAATACATATTCTTAAGTAACCCAAATAGCCCAGATATGGCATTTGGGATAGGCTACAAGGTCCGTTTACCCATATTTTGGGAAGGAAAAATATGATAAAGGCTGTCATTTCTGAATCATTTCTCACTACTGTTTTTTAAACTCTAAAGGTACCAAATAAGACACTTTCCATTGTGGCTGGTAAATGAATTAAAAGATCCTAACATTCAAATAGACAAAGGATGTAAGGTGTGAGAAGTAAATTTTATTCACCTCATATTATCAGAGAGAAACTGAGAGAGAGAGAGAGAGACTTGAAGGGTGAGCTTTGTATCACATTTTCCTTCCTCAAGCTTTGCAAGATATATTGACTTATATGTCAAGAGCAATCATTTTTTGTTCAAAGATATATGTGAACTTTGTGCATCTTTGCAGGCAGAACACAGTAAACAAGAATGAAAACACATGCTCCATTTTTCTTTTTTTTTTTCTTTTATTTTTTTTCCCATTCTGACCATATCAATTGTTTTCTGACAAACAGTACAGCTTGGTAATCAGCTTCTGAAGTTAAAAGATCATATTTTCTGTTTTACTTCTTTATTTCTTCAGGGATTCTGGACTCTTGCAATGGAACAAAATGGTAGCAACTTCACCTAGGGAGCATGGAATGCAATATTGCATTTTAAACTCTTGGCCAAATGTTTGCCTGGAGCTGCGGATTTTTAACAGTGAAAATCTACCAACTATAATAGTTGGTGATTGTAGCAGTTGTGAAAACACCAACTATAATAGTTTTTCTCTCCTCTTTTTCTGTTCTTTGGCCAAAAGATTGACTCCTGGTTTTGGAATGATGGATTAATAAATTGACAGGAAATTCCTGCAGTTTATCAAAGGGAAGTGGAAAGTCCTGTACCTGAGATGAAACAATCCCAAGCACCAAGACACACTGGGAACTGCACAGAAGCTAGAAAGCAACTCTGTAAAAAAAAATTACCTGGGGAGCCAGACTCTTTTCAGTGGTGCCCATTGACAGGACCAGAAGAAAAGGGCACAAATTTAAACACAGAAAATGCCTTCTGATCACCAAGAGACACTTTATTACCAAACAAAGGGTGACCAAGCACTGGCACAGGTCTCCCAAAGAGACTGTGGAGCCCTCATCCTTGGAAACATGCAGAAGCTATCTGGACACCATCCTGGTCAACTGGCTTTGGGTGGCCCTGTATGAGCAAGGAGGCTGGACCAGATGACCTCACTGGGTGACTTCCAACCTCAGCCAGGATGTGATTCTGCAATAGATGTCTGACTCCTATTTTGCAGTAAATTAAGGCACTTATTTGTTCATGTAGGACCTCAGTACAAATTCTACCGTTAAATAATCAGATTTAAAAATGTTACTGTTAGGGCCTGTTTTTTAAAATCTGTTTCAATGCTTTATTCTCATTAAGTTCAAGTGGAATGCTGTGCCCAAGCCCCAGTGAAAATATGGCTATTAGTTAATAAATTCAGTTTGTGCTTCTTTCACCCAACCCAATATCCTCTGTAAATAGAACAATGTAATGAATGTGTATTTCCTGTTTCATTTAGTAACTTCTAATTAATTCATTTCCTTTTATGAGAATAGAAACAAGAATTAGTTGTAAATAGGATTTTTCACTGAAACTGGAAAAGCACCAGTGTAGAGGTAAGGGAAATTAGCACACACTTAGTCCTTTGAGTGTGTATTTACGTGGTGTAACCTAAGCTGGATGTTTCAAGATGAAACCAGTGTGCTACTACTCAATCATATGTAATCCTGCCTCTTCAAAGCCGGTTTCACCCTCTCAGTCATATATGTATTTGTTTTCTCTGCTCATGAAGCAAACTCTCTGCCCCTGAAGGTGATTGATTGCACAGAAGAATGAACCTCTTTATCCACAGGCCACCTATGCAGCTTGTCTCTTTTGACTTGTGTGCCTCCCTATCTAAACTCTGACCCAGCTAGATAACAACCAGCTGAAATCATCTCTTTAGACTTGCATGTATTCATTACTGAACTGTACCAGTTTGTGTTCAGTGTAGAGAGGAGATTGTATATCTCGTATGTGATAGTGGGAATGCTATTGGATACGAATGAATGCAAACGTGCCCTTACAGTTAATTTTTTTCTGTACCTTAAAGACAGCAGCAGAAGGAACATCGTTGTCAGTCTGCTCCTTTAGAACCTTTATTTTTTTTAACTTGCTAATAGGAGTATGTAGCATCAGATTGTTGATCCTTCACTTTATTTCCTTGTGAGCTTCTGAATGATATGTATTTGCATTAAAAATCCTTGAATGTTTTATTTGAAGAGTGAGTTAAGTATGCCAAGTTAAATTTGTGTATACAGGGGGATAATTGTGTACAGGTTTATATATGTATACATATACACATATATGTTGATATTCAGAAATGAACAGTGGTCTAGATATCTCTGAATTGTGGTCAAATAATTGAAATTATCTTATTGCGGTCAGTTTTCAGTAAGTGTTAATACAGATTCTGAAAAAAAACAGGGACACTTTAGAGATACTTAATTCTGTTTGGGGGAGTTAAAGCACAACTATAAAGGGATATAGAATCCGTTACACAAAGGAACTTGAGAGCATTGATGTTTAGTTTCATCACAATTAACATTCAAACATCTAGATAGAGCTTCATCTAGGTTGCTTTAAACCTAAAATGCAAATTATTTCTCTAAATTCTTTACATGTCTCAAAGAGAAAGCTAGGGATGTCCAAAGGGAATTCAGCCAGCACTTGAAAAAGGTGGCAGTGGCAAAGACATGCCTAAACTGCCTACAGGAGGTGCAAGGAGAGAAGGTGTGTGACTAGAACCCTTCTTCTTTGAGATTTGCACTGAGATTTGTAGCCTGGAAACTCCTCTTTTAAATAAATGTCCGTAACATCCTGACAAATTATGTAGTCATCTGGAATGTAAAACTCCAGGCACTATTTATCCTTCACCATCAGACTTCGATACCTTTAGTTTGTACTTTTGGGCAATGGATCTGCAGCTTGAACCTCCCCTACTAAGGCTCTGTAAGTGCACAGAAAGCGATTCAAGAAACAGGAGTCGGATTAAGGAAAAGCAATAGCAGTAAGAATTCCACACTTTCATCCTGTAAAACTCAGAAACAATACCAGTGCAGTGTTCATAATATGGACCTGAGTTACTGCTGCCAGACTCCATTGTTGTGTCAATATGACCCTATAATCCTAGGTGAGTTTTGAAGAACATTTCTGTTCTTCAATGTATAAGGCTGTAATTTTGAATTACTTTAGCCTTAGTGGAACAAGAGTTATGACATTTCTATCTTTTTCATGATAAAGGAGGACCTAACCTAGAAAGATATATTTTTTTTTTCCTATTAAATTTAATACAGACTGATAGAGATCTACTGGACAAGAGCTTAATGAATTACAGCACAGAGGAACTCTTTTGATGTTTTTTTCTTTCACCTTTGTAACAGGGAAAACAAAAGACAAAAAAAATACTGTGCAGAGTAGAAGATGAACACATAAGTGATTAGGTGATTGATTTTGCAGTTGACAACATTTAAAACAATATCATGAACAGGTGTTCTTCAGGAATCAATAGGGCATATTGATGTTTCTGAGGCTCAACAGGCATGGATGCTCCTACTGTATCGTTACAGTATTTTTATTCAATTTTACAAAATAGTGTCCCTCTGGATCTTATTTTTGACAGCAGTCATGCCATACACGTATTTTTCGATAACAGAGCTGAATCCTATGCCATTAAGAACCTGCCCAAGTAGTTCAGTTGCTAAACACTAGTTTGCACATATCAATTATAGGAAAAAAAGTCTGCCACTAATGTACCCACAAACTTAAAGTCACTTTCATGAAACTGTGCGTGTACAAGCCATGTAAGACTGGAATGAACAACAGCCTCAAGTGAGAAACTGGAAGTGGTCTGACACTTGTATGCAGTGCATTTGTTTACAATTTATCACAACATATATGATTTATGAACCCATCTTTCAATATATTACCCAAGAAGAGTTTCAAGAAGCGTGGTTTAAAATACTGTTCCACATACTAAATACAAAATGAAATGTTAGAAACACAGTTGAACTATTTGTACAATACAGTGAAAATTTATTTATATTTAAGCCTATTAGATCTACAGTTCAGATGGCTTTGAATTTAGACTGGGTGTAACAAAGTTTATTTCCCTATAAAACACATGGATGAAGGAATCTGACAAGTATAATTAAAGTATGGTAACAACTATGTTGCTATCAGATCCTGATGGCTATCAAGAGAGAGAAGAAAATACAAAGAATGGAAATTAATTCATACACTAATGATTTTTTTAATTAGTATTTAAAAATCCAAACTTCAGCACTATATTTCCCTGTAGGGAACAGTGTAGAATCATCCAGGTAATTAGACCAAGTGAAGATAATAACACAAACTTATGGATATAATGTGATAAAAGATGTTTGAAGGTCAGCAGCAACAATCAAAGCAAGGACAGAAATCCATTAGATTAAGATAAGGTCTCAGTATCACTATGTTCTTTTCCTTCCATTTCTTAAAAACTCTGCAAAGGCTCTACATTCAAGTTAAATAACTGACAATTTAAACATATATTGGTCAAGATTTCAAATCGGTCTTCAAACTGATCTGGGCAACTAGAATTATTTAAACTTTTCTCATTACAAACTATTCTTCCTTTTATCACTAGGCAAGAAAGAAAATGCTTCAACTAACCTGAATCCCCAATTGTTTTGTTTTCCAATCATGCTGTTTCTGTTAGATTATTGCCACTAAGTGTTTGCTGCCCACATAGCATATGCCAGCATATGCTGGCATAATATTGCTGTTCCAGAAGTCAATCAGAAAAAAAAGGAAATTGCCTGAGGACCTCTTTGCCACTGGATCCTGCTGACAGCTGTTTGGATCACGATGCTCTCAAGGTATTTCTTACTAGGGTCAAGTTGAGGGTAAAGAGGCAGTGAAGAAGGGGATAAGCCCTGCTTCCATCCATAGCCCCCTAGTTCCCTGGCCTACGGGGTAGGGTGACTTTCAGCTTTTGAAGTGCAAGTAGTAACCTACTGACTCCCTGGAGCGAGACAAAAGCAAGGAAGGGGTGAGCCTCAGATGTTATGCCACCCTTAGCTCTGGGCTTAGCCTTCAGGCATGCATTAAACTAAAATAAATTAGTCAGAATTAGGTTTTCCTGGCACTAAATTAACCTTTATTTTAAGTGCTTAAGTTTTTTAGACCTAAGGCTCATCTCCCTGGTTGCTTTGAAGCTGGGCATGTTAGACTTCATCCTGGTTTACAGCAGTGATACTGATTTTATATAAAGGAATCTAAGGGAAGCTCCAGGGGATAATAGTGAGAAAATGTGTTTACAACACAGAAGCTACTCCTCAGTACACATACAGACTAAGTAAAGCTGAGACAGGTTAGAAAGAAAAGCTACTATGTTTATAGCTAGGTAAAGCAAAGGCATTCTGTTGAACTGCAGCCCTCAAATTCACTTATTCCCAGTCCCTGGCCCCAGTCCTACAGTTCACTGTGTGTGAAGCAGCCCCTAAAACAGTGAATTACGAGGGGCTTTTTCCTTCAAACATGAATGTATTATTGTACTGTGGTCTCATCTGTTATATCCACAGCTTGTCCTGTTTTCAGAAGCAGCTTGGTTAGAAAACTCCCCCAGGATCTAAAATGAAGCACAAACTCTTCTAGCCATCTCATCTGGGATTTTGATGAGATTTAAAGCAAAGCCCCCTCTCAAACTACTTAGACAATTTATTTTCCCTAGAGAAACAGTCCTAGAACTGCAGCTTGTGAATTTTCTTGGCACCTAGTGTCGCTCCTGTCGCATATTCATTACGCCTTACATCAGTGCCTTTTTTCAACCCAAGAATATCTGTAGTTACCATCTGTCCAGAAAATATGAATTGGTGGCAAGAGAGTGACCTCAGCTCTCAAGTCAATCATCAACAGTTTAGGAAAAAAGCAGTGGCACCCTTGATTTCCAAATACTGGAACTTCTTGTTTATAGTAATACACCATCTTATAATAAATCTATCCACAAGTACGTTTAGAGTACCTGGAAGGTTATTATAAATAGGAATATTTATTTTAATTTTTTTCTGAATAAATATATTTGGGCAAATGACTTTCAAGTTTAATTTCTTCCACTATTTTTATTGCATACATTGCTAGTAACTGCTATTTATTTATCTGAATGTTTAATGGATTCCTAAATGTGATCTATCAACTGACAAATGAAAACCTCTTTTTGTAAGGAGAAAAAAAAAATTCTGACCTTCAGTATTTAAAAAAAATAAGCTTAAATTGAAAATTTCAAACATTTTCTTACTAAAAGTTATTAAATTTTCTTCAAGTTTGTGTCAAAATTTAAAGTAAATTTGAAAGGAAAAGATTTCTGCTGGACTCAGTGCGAACTTTAACTGGAATGTAATTTTATCTAGGCTTTAGAATCTAAATCTAATGCTCATAATGAAGGGGAAATGCCCAGTGTTTTCAATTCCTGAGATGAGGAAAGGACTCTATCAGTTCATTATAAGCTAACCTTGATGTATTTGTCTGTAACCAGGTCATGTGCAAAGAAACCAAATGCACAAGTATATATTAATATGAAAATATAATGTATTTGCTCCACTGTGTCAGTCTCCACTATTTCCACTCAGCAGTGTTGCAGTTATCATACAGATTATTCTATATTAATATGAAAGGCATCCTACTAAGGGAGAGTGGGAAGGCTGCTTCTGAGACCTTACTGTGATTTGGCAAGAGCTGCTATAAAACACAGGAACTCTCAACACATGCCTCTCAGCCTGGAATAGACTTTTTTAAGCTTTCTGCTAGAAACACAAACCTTGGGTCTATTTTTGTCCCGGATTTGGGAGAATAGCAAATTGCCTTATAGCAAATTTGAAGGACAATTTAGCTCAATAGCACTTAATTTGTATTTGAAACAAGTTAGCACTGGAAAGAGGAAGCAATGAAAAGCTTAACTCCTATTACACATTGGTAATGAATATTGACTTCATGACATGAAAAAACAAATGAAAAAGAGAAAGAAAAATGAATTGTAACAAGCATTCTTTGACCTGTTAGCTTCTAAAAGCTGAAACAGAGATGCCTTGAAAGACCATTTGAAGTACCAAAATATGTTTGTGCATATAATTCTACTTACCCTTGAGATTCATGCATTGAAAATGTCCTGGAAGTGACTACATTTGAACACATATATTGTCTCAGGTGAATGTGGATTATTCTGTCTTTGCATCTGTCAGAAAACCTGTTTTCAATAATAACTGTTTGTAAAGAGATATTCTGACTGATGACACACTATACCTGTTTTCCACCCTGTTCTAGAAAGTCTTAGGCCATTTCTCCTTATTAACTTGGTTCTTTTTTTTTTGTGTCTGCTCAACAGGGTTGGTTCCTGAGCTATCTTTATCTTGGTACTTAGTGCTGGTTCCTGATGTTATCTCTAGTACCTAAGCTGTGCCATGTGACTCTCAGCAAGTACCAGGCTGAATGAGACTTTGTGTCTTTCTTCCCTTCTCTCCTTCCATCCAAATGTCAAACATCACCTTCACTGGGTTTGTCTGCTGTCTGTACAATTAACCACAGGACAGTTATTCAACATCCTTCAATAGCAATACTCACCTGCAGCACATCTTGGGCCTTCATGTAATCAACTTTTGTAGTTATTTCAATTCCTTGCACATCCAGATTTACCTGGAAAATTTGGAAGTGTAAATGTGTCATTTTAATTTAGAGTAGGGACAAACTATATTGAACTTGGATTTTTGGTTAAACCCGGGCACATGACCAGTTGTTCTCTGGGTGTGCCAGAGTGTATTAAGAAGGGTATTTTCTGATCCAGCTGTTTACCAGTAGGATTTCTTTTCAGTTCTCCCATGTGTTGCTAGTGAAAATCATACTACCAAAAAAGTGAGGACAGAAGGAGGGAGATGAGTTTGCATCGCAATATCTATGGAAAGCAGCATTGAAGGGCAAATGAAGGTCAGGCTGCTGCCTCAGAGATGAAGTAGCATTGCTGTGGTTTGCATGGGGAAAGGCAACAGCATACAACTCGTTACATGAAACTCTGCCTCAAAAAAGAACAACAAAAACCTAAAGTAGATTGACTTTTACAGCAGGGTAAATATTTTAACAGTTATTGCTGGCCTTTAGTCATATTCTACCTGGCAGAAGAATGAGTTTGTGGTTGAAAACCAGATCACACCTCCTGCAGGTTACTAGTGAATAAAAATGCCCAAGACCAGACTTTGGTCCTGGGGAGACCATGAAAAGAGGTATAGCAGAACTTATCCACACAGTCAAAGCCTTTCATTCCTTCTTTGGGAGTGTTTCTTGGCATGTCACCAGACTGGGCAGCCTGGGAGGATTATCACTGGTGGTGGCCAGGGCCCACCACCTCCACTCCTCTATGGATATCAAATGAAAGCATTATGAAGGTGAAATTAATCCTGGTATTGCACCTTTCTATGCCGGCAGTGCATCTTGGTAAAAGGTTGCTGTGTATTTTATTGACTAAAACCTCAGGGCTGTAAAATGAAAGGTCCTGTTGCTGGGGACAGATGCAATCATCACCCCTGTGGAAGCTGTTTCATATGCCCTTGTAGTTACACACTGGTGGAATGTAGCCTAAAGCACAGTATCTTTAAACTACTACAGGCTAGAAAATTAGAGACAAAATTCAGGCAGATAAATTACTCATATTATAATGTGCTAAGGCTAACTATGCTTAATTATTTAAGTATTGCACACTCAACACAAGATTATGTATATCAAAAGATTTTTCTTGATGTTTTCACAAATTATTTTATCAGTTTTGCTGCTTTTTAAAAGGTGTTTTGATGTTAGGTATCAGTATGTCTACCTTACAGATTGTTTTAAACAGTAAAACATTCACAGTGTTTCTTTACCAATTTACTTTAGCTCTTCACTTAACAGAACTGCACTGGCTAAGTATTATTTAAGATGTTAATAGTAATAATGGTTCTTTTAGGAAATGCTATTAAGAATGGGTGTTATCTTAAATCATGTTAACCATCACTGAATAATAGTAACCCGTCAGTGAGTAATAGCAGTAATAAATATAGTAAAAGTATTCTAAATGCATAAAGTAAGGTCTTCATTTTATCTTTTGCAATAGTTGCAATATTCATGAATTAAATCAGATATGTGTTCCCATTGTTTGCAGGATTTTTCATTAGGATGATGTCTCAATGTATTTTGTGAATGGGTCGTTGGGGAGACGTTGGCAAAAAAAAAATCAAAGTCAAAGCACTATTAGTACAACTAACCTATTGAAATTAATATACTAAAATAGTACTATTCCGTAATGTTTTAATGGGTTTAATCAGCTATGTAACATACTGCACATTCTTACCTACCACAGGAACTTAGATAATATTAAAGTATTTGAGCATAATAATAAATCAATCAAAATAACGCAGACTGCTGAGAAAGCTTCTCTCTCAAAATGCATATTTTCTTCCTTTCAGGTTTGACTCTTTCAATTTTTCCCAACTTTTTACATTTCTGTGTAGAACATTTTTTATATTATTGAACATAATGTAGTTTTATTAGATAGTTGATTGCCAATTAATCAGTTGAAGTGCTAGAGAAGATGCATATCTCTGCCAGGATAACTATTTCTACATTCAGTCTGTGTTTTATAGTTCCCTTAAATTGTTAGTGTCTTTTAAAAAATCACTAGCTACGCGATAATGAGAAAATATAAAGCAAACTACATGACTTTATAAAGCTAGAATTAGTTTGGGAGGGTTTTTTTATTTTTTTTAATTTCTTTTTTTTTTTATAAATTTAAAACATTTGTTTTGAGAACTGATAGCATTTTGCCTTCCCCTGGAGAACTCTATACCTTACTTAACTGTCATAAGTATAATTGTAAACATACCATGAAAGTGTGTTCTCTGACACATGATGGAATTGGTGGTGGGATCAGAACGCCAAAGCACAGTTGCAGCCAGCAGATGTCAGCCAATTATGACAATTTCTCAGAATGCAGTGGGGGTTTTTTGCCTATGGTGCTGGTATCCATCTGGCTGCAGTAAGTCAATCAAAGGGCACTGTAGAACTAGCCTATCATTCAGTCAATGAAAGCCTGCCAACATTTTTCTAAGGTATAATCCCTGTTTCCTACAGACTCTTTGGTAGGATCTTTTAGACAGTTATTTCTTACCACCTTCATTCAAAATCTTTTGAGGGGAAACTCCATATCAGACAAATGATTTGTGTTCTCTACATCTCATGGTTTTATGTAAAATCCAGAGAAAGACCCATTCAAATCTAGAGGAGTATCAGCCTGGGGGAGGTTCTTTGCCAAAATCCATGATAACACTGGTAGAGGGATTGATCTTTGTCACTTGAATATAATCTTTTGGGCATCCACCAACACAGATGAAGTCAGGTCAAGTAAGGC
>NW_008629785.1:0-1667 GCF_000691845.1 Merops nubicus
AAAAAAAAAAGGTTAGAAAGCAGCAATTGATATCTGTTTCCACCTCATAACAAAGCTGAATAACCCCAGGTTCCATTACCAGTTAAACAATTTGACCAAAAAAAGGTCAG
This sequence comes from Merops nubicus, assembly GCF_000691845.1. Taxonomy (NCBI): domain Eukaryota; kingdom Metazoa; phylum Chordata; class Aves; order Coraciiformes; family Meropidae; genus Merops; species Merops nubicus. Next base: position 111 of record NW_008629785.1, read on the forward strand.
TATGAGACCCAACAGGTCAGTAAGTTTGTACCCTGACAGTCAAAAGCCAAAATACAGCTTCCCATCCAATAACTTGATACTTCTCAGAGCTAGAGCATGTTGCATTGGCACTAAATTGACAAGAAGGTGGTAAAAAGAATGAACACACCAGATATTTGTTTTTACAGATTATACTGGTACACAAAGGCCTCTTGAGACTTCTCTGCAAACACAAAGTCCATTGGAAAAGGCATAGCCAGAAGCCAAAGTAATTTCAGACACTGAAGAGTGTCATGTCACACAGTGTCATATCACACAGTAATTCTTTACATGGATGAATTCCCCAAAAGAAAACCAATGGGAAATTGCAGTTTTCATCATAAGAAGGTGAAAGACCACGAGATTCAAAACACTGTTCAAGCTCTGCTGGTGTGTTTTCATACACAAAGTACAATGTGTATTTAGCTGAACTGAGCTCTTTAGTACAGACAAACACAGAAGTTAACACCAGAGCATCATTGGCTGTGACTGCAGACTCCAGATCCTCCTAATGTTACTCCTAAATGCAATTCTGAACTGGTTGTATGTGCTTGACTGCTAAAAGCAGAGGACAAAGTCCTGACTTGGGTTAGGATTGGTGCACTACATACCATTTTGTTTCTGGACACAGAAGTGCTGGTCATATGGAGACAAACTGACAGAGACTTCCTGAAAACTAAGTTTTTCAGTCTTTAAGTCTTTATCAGGCATTCACGTGCTGGAAACCTGGTTCATTATACTCAGCAGAAGCCACCCCCAAGCTTTTCAAGACCATTATTTCTCAGCATGCATGAAAGAGAACAATAGTGACTGGGCAAAGCTGCCAGGAGAAAAAGTCATCTACATGTAGACTTCCACAGTGTCAACATCTGCCTCCATTCTGGTCAGCTAGACTGCCTGGTGGAAATAAACAGATACTTGCAAAGTATGAATCATCTCACCCTTGAGTAGACAGCAGAAATATGTTTGATGCTTGTACTCTGAAAGTTCTCATTTCTCTCATGTGGCCTCAAAGACAAAGTGGAGAAAGGAGATCAAAGGAAGTGACCTTCTCTGTTGATGTCTCAAGTTAAATGGTGTGGAAATCTCCTCAGCTCTGACACAAGATCTTTTCCAGGACTTTGCAGATGAGCCAGAATGCCTAATGCTGAAAGTGTTGGATGTTGGAAGGGACACATTTAATATAGCCCTTGATATTTCACTCTCCAAGAAAGAAAAATAGGTAAAAATCAGATATTTAGTTTTATCTTTGCATCATGGGCATCTCTATAGTCCTAGACTCAGGAGTCCAAAAGGCAGTTACTGTAAAGTTACTGTAGGAGACAGTAACCTTATCTAGCAGCTGGAAGCCAAGCAGGATTTCATGTGGTGCCTCATATATCCTGCTCTGCCTGTTCTTACTACCTTGTCTGGAGTCCCCTTGAGTCCTTCCATGCTGGAAAAGCTCTGCTGAGGTCATAGTTATTGCTCTGCAGTGTCATGTAGCAGATGATTTTAAGCATCCTAGATTTCCCTGGAAGCCTTGCCCACATGAGAAAA
>NW_008629786.1:0-526 GCF_000691845.1 Merops nubicus
CTTTTTCTTCTTGGTGAGGTGGCAGTAGGTGTTCCTTGGTAGTGTATGAGTAAGACAGGAGACCTGGTCTAAAACCACAGCTCACAGTTTGGCTAGTCCTGTTATTTTCTGTCCAAAATACTTGCTCGTGCAGCTCTAACAAGAGCTTTAGCATTTAGCAAACCTACTGTGATCTTGGCAATGCAATTTACAAGTCTTGGGTGAATGTTAGGTGTTTTGCTGCAATATCTTGATGTTTTGGCTATATTCCCACTACCTCTAGACACTTCTGCTACAGACAGGCCAATTTAATGGTACCAGTTTAAATGCTTCTCAATCTATAGCCTACTTCAGAAGGTCTGCTACTATGCAAAAGGGAGCAGAAGGGAAAGGAACTGGTAAATTCTAAGTAGTAGTTCCATAACAGCTAGAAGTGAGTGATGGAGGTGGCCATACATTCTGTCTTCCTGCCCCTGTTGCACAATCCCATCACTTCCCTTGGGTGTGCAGCTGTAAAGTGAGATGGTGTAGTGGGCTGATCCTGCTG
>NW_008629786.1:581-1329 GCF_000691845.1 Merops nubicus
GAAAACTAACCTAACAAACAAACAAAACAGTTTTTGTTGGTATGGCCTCCCATCCATGTTGGGATTTGCTCAAGCTATTATAGCATTATACCCAGAATTAATCAAAACAGGCAGTGAGAGAGGGGAATTGTACTGGAGTATGTCACATAGTGGGATGTTTTTAATAATTATAACTGTCTTAGAATTATACTATCAGTCTTTTCTAACACTTTATGAAATGTTAATTCCCATTGTGGCATAGCCATGGGTATCTTCATTTTCAGCTACATGTTAACACTTAATAATGTACTCAAGAGATTTTCTGATTTTCAGATTATTTTCTCACCATTTAAATTTGAGAAGTTGTGAGGTGGAAACATAATAGGGCTAAGAGTGAGAAATACTTTTGCTCAGTTACAACCATGGTGGCAGCAGCTGGGGATTAGAGAAAATTCCACCTAGACCTACAACACTGTAAAAAGGGTAGTTGCAACATTAGGTGAGGTAACTCAAGGACATTTCAATGGCATGTATGCCTGGGTTAAAGTCATCTACACCTGTAGGGAGGGACTGGCAAGTTTCAGAATGTGGAGTACTCAAAATCAGATTTAAGTTTTCAGTAGTTTGAAAGCAGGAAGAAGGTTAAGAATTCAAGGCACAAACATGCAATGGAAATGCATCCAAACCAATCCAAAGTCTTACTGCAGCATCCCAGTCCTGAATTTACTCTGGAGTTGATGAGGGATTAGAAACTGAATCTTTACCTGGA
>NW_008629787.1:0-298 GCF_000691845.1 Merops nubicus
GGGCTCAGCAGCACCAGGAGGGGCTGTAATGTTCAGCGGTGCTTAAAAGTTGGCGCTTCCCTTCTTCCAATAAAAACCCAAGCGTCCCAAGCACTGCATAGGAAAGTTTTTTCCTCTCGGGCTTGATAAGCGACAGACCAAACGGTGCTCGAAAACAATCCTCTCCTCCTCCTCTCTGCTCTTCGCACCTCTGAAAGATCAGAGAGAGGGAAAAGTTGGCTGCGACTCCACACCGCAGCCCCTGCCTCCGGGGGCAGGAGGAGAGACTGGGCAGGAGCCGGCAGCCGCCCCCCGGGGC
>NW_008629787.1:410-791 GCF_000691845.1 Merops nubicus
GTCCCGGGCGCTTTTGCTGAGGGAGCGAGGAGCACCGGGCTGGTGGTGTCTCTCCAGCCGGGAGGGACCCCTTCACCCCCCCTTTGCCAAACGGAGGAGAATCCATCAGGATGCACCTCGCAAGCCGCACAGACAACGTGCCCACCCCCGTCCCTGCCTCCAGGAGACAGCGGGGAGGTGCGAGACCAAGACCCTTAGAACATCTAGAGGTCCTCAGCTCCTCAGCCTATAGCTAGTGCTCGGGACGGAGGTGGGAGGGTGACTGAATTTTCTGCCTTTCTGACTGAAAAAAATGAGCACGTGAATAGAAGGAGTCGCATTAAAAGCACTGGAGGGATCTGATGTTCCTCTGGCCAGGGAAGGAGAAGGTCTCGCCCATCA
>NW_008629788.1:0-38147 GCF_000691845.1 Merops nubicus
TCCCCCGACATCGGATCGGGACAACATCTCAGCAACTATGAAGCAAATATTAGAAGGAAGGAGGGATATGCTCCTGGCGGGATCTTCAGTGGAAATGCCCCTCCTTTCAGTCCCCCATACCTGGTTACTTTTGGTTGCCAGAAAATCTTTGGCATTTTGCAGAATTCTAGAGCTCATTTATGAAGGTGTTGACATCATTGATGATGTCCTCTTTGATACATATAACAACTGTGAAAGATGGTTGAAAATTATAATAGTCTCCTAAAAATAAAACAGGCTCAGGCAATAAATGATCATCTTTTTTGCTTGGAGAAAATGAGTGACAGAATGCACAGTAGTTGATGGAAGATACTACTGCTGCTTTGCTAGCTAACATTTCCTTTTTAAAGAATTTTTAGCCACATGCTCACTCTTACTGTTTTTTTCATAGGGAAGCGTCTGTACTTTACATTAAATCCATGCAAGAGCTTAGCTCCCCATGGCCACAAGAGCAGGACCAAGCTGATTAATTCTGCTTATGCAAAATCCTCTGCCAGGCTGTCAGGCTCTGGTTCAGGAAAAGACGTGAGTGGCTGAGCTGACATGGCTGTTCCCCTAAACCCACACTTCCCAGAAAGGGAAGAATTGTTAGGGTACCAGTCACACTATCATTGCTTCTGAAGCCACAGCTACAGAATAGGATAAGGCAAGGACACAGAAATGCAGTGAGAAAATATTTTCAGCTGTTATCAATAGAACAGCAAACTGAAAAAAGCCTCTGGGAGAACAGGGGCTCTTGTGGGTGTGCCTGGGCCAAGACACCTGCCCTTGCCCCAGAGGTTACTCCTGGGTGGGAGGGAGACGGTGGCTGCTGGTGGACAGCCAGGGCTCAGGGAGGCAGCCTGGGTAAGCAAGGGCTTCAGCTCTGCAGCCTGGCTGAGGATTCTCTTTGGTGTGGTATTAATTGAAAATTCATAAACCGAGCACAGTGTCGGAAGCTGTTCTGGCTACAGCTCTGCCTGCATGGGAGAGAGGACTTTGGGGTATCTGCAGGTGCAGCAGTGAGGAGTCCTGTCTAGTTCAGGGCAGAGATTGTTTGCTGTCCTCCCCTTGCAAACCTTGGGGGTTTGGGTTAATGGTAACTTAAATATGAGTCAACAGTGTGCTAAAGAAATCATTCTATGCTTCTTTCCAGTTTCTTTGAAGGAAACTTATTCAGCATTTCTTACTTCCCACGACTTTTATGAGATACTCCATAGCCCCATGATCTGCTGTGCTTGCCTCTTCTTTTATGACTCTCTGCTCATGCATCTCTTCTTTTGTGAATATTATTTAAAAAAGTAATTATCCTCTCATGCTATAGAAACCTGAGTCCTGCCAAACTACCAGAAAAGGCACCTATGCAACATACAGACAAGCCCACAAGTAAATCAGCTATATATTCCTAAAAAAGTTACCTCTTCCACCAAAAGCAGTCTGGGGAAGAAAAATGCAAAGATTAATAATGCACAGAGAGGTAAAGGGATGAAATCAGCTCATACCCACTTGAAACAATTTCGTATTTATATGAGGGGGACCATATATTTTTTGAATTCTGTAGGTTGCTTTTTCATTTTACCTGATAGAATAAAGCAGAATCTGCTGCATGGAGATGTCACACAAATGTCTTGGAAGTCTGAAGAATAAAGAATTTCTGCAATAGCAATAGCAAAAGAAAACACTTAGCTGAATCTTTTTTAAGACTAGGTCACCTCTTTTTTTGGTTGTTGCAAGTTGGAAGAAAGGATTTTTCTGAGGTGTGCTCCTATCGGTCTAGTATGGACATAGCAAAAGCATAAAAAGTGAAGATGGCCCAGTTACAATACAATTTGAATTTATTTTTCATAGGGTTACCAAGCCTTCGGCTGCATTTGTTTTAATAGCAATGAGAAGAGACTCATTAATGCCGAGTACTGTTTTCTCTAAAAGTTAGCTGGAGAGATTTAGGGACCAAAGCTGAAGTTATACATGTAAGATCACTTCTTCCCTGTAGAAATGATTTATTTTACATTTTCTTCTTGTCTGCAAGCAATAGAAGGAAATTTCACTCTCCTCTGGAGGTGACAAAACGTTTAAAAATTATTGAAATGGCCAAATTATCTTCAGAAGCTACTTTACAGTAACAAACTTCAGTGGAAATTGCAGCTCTGGCCTCAGGGTGAGTTTCTGATTGTCACACAGTGAAAACTGCAGCAGGGTCATAGAGTCTGTAATTGCCTGTTTCCTCAGGCTGATCCTGGAGGACTCATACATGAGAGAGAAGTTGTGCATTGCCAGCTCATGCACCGCTTGGGAATGGTGCTAATTACACTCCCTTGCTGTGTTTTGTGTGTGTAGATTTTTCTTCATCTCTCTAGATGAAAAAGGTGCAGGCAGCAAGCGAGTGCTTTACACAACCAGTCTGAATTATGGTGAAAAATTTCCTTTTCAGCAGAGAGGTGGTTTCCACTTAGCAGCATTAAGGCACCAGCTAGAGAAAGCATTAACTTAACTCCCTCTAGTAGCCCTCTAGACATCTGTGGGATTGATTCAAAAGGAGAGCTCAATGTGACAAGGAAGAATTCCATGATCATGCTCATGGAAAAGCTGTTTTGGTAGAGCTGACATAAGGAAATAGAATGCAATATGTAAGAAACCTTATACAGGTTTCCCACCTGCAGACTTTCCGGTGCTAGCCTGCGAGTCTGAGTGGGAAGAACTCAGATTCCTCCTACACTTCCCTTTCCAAAACCTGTAGGGAAGCATCACAGAATCACATAATCACAGAAGGATAGGGGTTGGAGTGGACCTCTAGTGGTCATCTGGTCCAACCCCATTGCTAAACCAGGGTCACCTAGAGCAGGCAGCACAGGAATGCATCCAGGCAGGTTTTGAAAGCCTCCAGAGAAGAATACTCCACAGCCTCTGTGGGCAGCCTATTCCAGTGCTCTGCCACCCGCACAGTAAACACGTTTCCCCTTGTGTTTAGGTGGAAAGACCCTATACAAAATGTATAGGAAAGAACGTTCTTCATGCTGAGAAAGAGCAGGACCAGAGTTTTCTTTAAAAACCCCTGTCAGGTTGGCCCTCCTTATCTTGAGCATGTTTTCAGCTCTCAAATGTAATCTAAAATGTCAATATCTAACAGCGGGCTAAGCACTGCCAGAGGAGGACTCCAATACCATCCTAGATTAGTTAAAATAGCCAGAAATAGGAATTAATTTGGTAAAAGGCTGAGAGGATGAGTTTCTCCAAAGATCATTAAGATCTACTTTGGGTTGCTGACCTCCAGCTCACATCTGAGCAGTGACCAAAGGCAGGCCGGTGGTGGCCGCTGGGTCCTGCCATCCTTTGGTGCTTCTCTGTCGTTGCCTCATTCCTGTGAAATGGAGACTTTTCCAAGTGGATAAGACTCTTTGTCTGGACCCATCAACAATGAGAGCTGTAGGACTCTGAAATGGAGTTTTGTGATATATTCTCCTTGTTCCAACAGAAAATTTAAACTGGGTTGAAAAGAGGAAAGGGAAAAGGCAATATTTTAAGGTTGATGGATGCAATTAAACCTCACTTCTGCTAGAATCCTGTGACAGACATGGTCAACTTATCTGTTGATGGTACACCCAGGTCTCCCTTTTTGTCTGACTTTTCTGTGCTTAGCTCAGCTTGAATAGAAATTTAGGAATGAGCTATCATGTCCCCTGCACTTTCCGAAGAGGCAGACATAAGACCTCCAAAATGGGGAAAAACAAAGGAAATTATTATGTAAATTCAGTGTCCTGTATCTCTTTCACCCCCAGAAAATCTCAGCCATATTTCCTAAGAAAAATCAGCACAAATTTAACACAACTCACTGCATTTCCTCAAGAGGTGGGGGACTGAAAAAAACACAGAATCTCAAGTACATGCTGCCCCCTCTGCAGTAATTCACAGTGTGGCAGAAAAACATGTATTATGCCTGCTCATAGTACATCACCTCCCTGGCCTCCTATTCCTCATCTAAACGGGGCATTAAATTCACAGTGGTTTCATCAGCAAAAGAAGGAATGAAACCAGAAAAAAATGTCAGAAATGTTACAACATGCTTAATTTAATTGGATTTTCTGTTCTGAATCAGGAGAATGAAACAAACATTAAACAGAACATGCCCAAATGTTAAGGCAGCATGAGCAGCACCATCTGTCACAATATTTCTCTAGTTATTTTTAATCTGTTACATAGTTAAAATTATGTTTTCTTAGTGAGAGGCATTATTGTAGAACATTTATCCATTATAAACAGGAGCTAATGTATTCAGTATCCCCAGGATCCATTAGTAAGAATGAAAGACCAGAAGAGAGGTGACTGTACACATTTCAAGCTCAGTATTTGACAGAAGTGTCAGAATTGTAGTATTAGGTCATAGTTGAAGGTCTAGTGAGTTTGTTCTCCTTCCTTCAGATGTGGCTACCAGCATGCATGGCAGCAAATACGGTAAAATATCTTACAGAACAAACTGTTTTGGAGGAAAAGATTCTTTTTAAACCCCAAGTGGTTGCCAATGACCTGAACTCAGAGAGCACAGAACGTTGTTTTAAATCTCTTCTATGTGTGTAAGTGCTTAAATCAGTTAAAACCTCACTGGATTCTCTCCTTGAGCACTGTGCCAGTCTGGCCTTTGTCATACTAATGAAAGGGTTAAGAGAAGGAGCATGGGCAGATGCACAGAGGGTACTGACTCCTGCACTGGGAGGCCATCACTAGGCAACTGCGGGCAGTGTGGGCAAGTAGTGTAAGGCAGCCCTCTCACATGGGCTGTCTGGAGACATATGAGAGGAGGCACTCCGCTGGGGTGTATCAGCAGAGCTCCACTGACAGCTGGGGTTTGTGCCCACTGAGCATCTCATCTGTTACGTGCACACGCACACACAGTTCCTAATCTCTTCTCTGTTGTGAAAATTACCAAAGAATATAAAGCAAATGAAAAGGCTTCTTGAGAGAAGCATTTGGAGCTTTTCAAAAACACAGAAAGAACAGTTTCTGTTACAAAAACTTGATTAATTTTAGGCTCCTGATCTCTTAAAATTTCTCTGGATTTTCCACCAAATTCGATGTTTTTGTAGATTCTGGGTTTGATTATAGATCCCTTAATGAAGATGCTTTTTGACAAACACACAAGGTAGGAAGCCAAAAGTTAACAGCTGTGATTTAGTGAGCACATACCTATAAACACAGTAGTGATCCTGAGCAGTTAATCCTTCTAAAATAGTGTTGAATGCAGAGCAGCTGGCCTTGCAGCTCAGTGACCAACATTGTCTTGATCTGACATATGCTGGTGAGGTCATACAGTGGCAGTGCTGGCACAGCCTCTGTCCAAGCTAGTTAATTTAACCTCCTTCCTCAGCATTCCCCTGCTCATGTAAAGTGATCTGTGCAGCGCAGAGTCCCTTTCATGTCTGTGGGATGCCACTGGGGTTTAAGTGTTCAGGACCTAGGGCTGGGATATTTAAGAATGCCAGATGCCTGATTACAAAATGCTTCAATTTAACGGGCTGCCACGATTCCAGCGTTGCCAAGTGTTGCATTTTTATCATGAAGCTCATAATATTTGATACGGTACTCCAGGCTTCAGCATCTGAAAATATGGGGTTATGGTCAAACAGTTAACGTTTTTGCATTTATTTTTAACGTTTATTTTGTAGCTCCCCAGCTGCACAGAAAAGCTCATGTCTGTGACCCTAAAAATTCTGTTATAATCTCCAGTTTTGTGAATACTTGATACAGCCTATATATATAATTCCTGCATAAATACATTGCTGATGCTGTGAGGGATGAAACAGCTCCTACTGGTAGTGATTGCTTTTGTCTGAAGGACAGCAGTGGTAGCTACAGATGTGAGTTGTTTTGTGCTATGCTGACTCACACAAAGTTGCTCAAGAGAAACTGGGCACAACCCTAAGCTCCTGCTGTCATAAATGGACAATGCTAGAGAGATGGAAATAAGAAATATTGTGAAATTGGTCAAATATATCTAGGAAAAGGCTATGGTTTGTCATAAAAGCAGAAGACAGAGTAAGATGGAAGAGAGGCAAATCTCTCTTCCTTTCGGTGCCTCAGTGACTAATTCTGAGTTCCATCACGCAGTTCCCAGGTTTATCCCAGCGGGAAGGAGAGTCTGCCCCAGTCTGCCCCAACCTGCCCCAGCCTGCCCCAGCCTGTCCCAACCTTCCCCAGCCTGCCCCATAGGAGCACCCTGCTCAAACCAGCCACTCTCTGCCTCTCCTCAGCTGTCCCAGGAAAGGTCAAAATTTACCTACAACCAGATTTAGTAAGTTCTTTGTGATCTGAGCTGCAGTTGCTGCCTGCTGTAAACCTCTGAGTGAGTAAACACTAGATCCATTTTGTTTGTTTGTTTGTTTGTTTTTCATAAAATTGTCTGACATCTCTTCAAACATCTACTGGTCAAAAATAGGAAAACACCAATTTAAGTTCTGCAGGCACATGTGCCATGGCATTCACAGAGCTGTGAAATAACTGAAACCCTGTGAAACATAAAGGTTCAATGATTGAATCAGAGAGATAAAGCTTTGGGAAAGGGCACAAAACAAAATTCAGGTAAGGGGAAAACCACAAAATATTCTTGACCGACAAGTGATCTTAAGATACAGAATAACATTCCTGTTTATAAGCACACTTTAAAAGTACACAATCAGCATTAAAAAGCTATCACTTACACTTCTACGTTAATAACCTGGTCAGGGATTTATTTGTGAAACATAAGCATCGGGTAAAATGTCATCCATCAGAGCAGATGTTGAAAGCTGTAAGAGGCTTATATGGAGATTATATTCACAATGTATTTCAGGAATACATGTATAGTCTCTCTTCAAATTCTATTAGCTCATGAGTGTCCATCGGCTTGTGGGTACTGAGACTCAACTTTGGGGCTCAGGCCACAGAGCCTGGAGAGAGGCAGAGCTGGGAAATGAGAAGGTTCCTACACCTTCTGTACCACTGGTGCCTGTGAACCAAAAAAGCTTCGTTTAAAACAATTTAAAGAAGTAGAAAAACAAACCATCTCCCTGTCTGTTACTGTCACATCACAAGAATCTATAAGCAGTTCTAGCTATAAGGCATATGCAAAACTTAAAGTAGCAAATGGGCTAATTTAATACAGGCTCTTAATTATTGTAAAAGTTAATCGTGGGAGATATGGATTTTTCCTGCACAGCCCCAGAGCAGTATGTAGTTTAAAAGACTAGCAGTAATGTGACCCAGCAGCCCATATTGAAGTCCCACTGCAAGACAGAAGGGCAGATGAGCTACTCTGGATACTAGCAGCCTTGAAAGGAAGTGGGACCAGAAATAGGAAAAGGGAAAAAAGTCAGTCGGTGATTTAGACGAAGTTTAAAAGGAGAAAAATGAAGGAATGAATAAACTACTGTCTACTCACAAGAAGTGGCGAGTTGCTGCCTTGCAGCTCGCTTGGGTTGTGTTGTTCCTCTGTGATGACTTGTAGACGTGTCAAAGCCTCAGTTTGAAAAGCAGACCAAATGAGGATTTCTGTTAATTTGTTACGATTCACTTTTCACAAGGAACACCGTAATCTTTCCCTTCAGGAAGAAAACAATCTGTCAAATCGTACCTGCTCTCCTTTCCCAGTGTGATCCTGGAACTCCTTCATGGTGTAGCCCCGTGCGAGCTGCAGGATGGGCAGCAGAGCACATGGTGTCATCTGTGACACGGGGTATCTGTGAAGGGGTAGGAAAGGCGCTGCTGCACTTCCATGCTGTGAATCACCTAGGGCAGAGATGGTTAAAGAAACTCTTGCTTATTTCTTACCACCTGCTCAACCAGGCTGGCTCACCTCTCTGTGTGCTAAAAAGGATCTGTGGAATGGTTTTTCAACACTTTCCCCAACTATATTGTTTGCTTTCAATCATATAATTTCACTTATGTGCATGTCCAGCCATGTGCAGAGAAGAATGGGTACCAGTGAGAAGACAATCCCAGCTGCTAAGGAGTGGCTGGGGCATAGAGGCAGCAAAGGCTGGTAACCTGGTTTGGGGACACCAGGTAATATGGAAGTGATTCATATATGAATTTTGCTAAGATGGACCCTACTTTCAATAAAAAAAAACATTGATCTGGGCATGGTTTATTTAGATGTATCCATGCATCATCATTATCTTTCAATTTCTCTGTTCCTATGTAGCCAAAATGGGCAATGTGTATGGAGGGACTTCACAATGTCTTATAATGGCATTAATTGTATTAGAATAATAATCAGTAACTTGTGATAGGTACTATTTAATAAAAATTCCTGACAGTTTAGTTTTTATGATTGATTTATTATTCATGGTGGTAAATTGGAGACAGCTGCTGAAATAACAAATAGATCTAATTCATGTGGTTCTCTTCTTTTTAATCTTTTCTTTTTTCTTACATCTACTACTCAGTTTCTTATTCAGCTTTTGCTAATTTCTGTCTCTTGTTATTTTGTGCTACTAAAATTAGATTTTATTCTTAAATCCCATCAAAGCAGCAGACAGATGTAGACCTCTGTTCATTAGCAGCAAAAATATCTTAGGACAAAGGCTAATGAAAACCTGTATTGAATACTGGAAGAGCACTCAGACCAAGGAGGTGGCAAACCATGGGGTTATGTCTGAATCCTTGGGCCCCACTGAATTCAGTCAGGCTGTTTACATACTGAGTACTCAAAACAGCATTGCCTTGCAGCAAGCACTGAAAAAAACAGGAACAAACCAGAACATTGCAATTGGCCACATATAGCTAACTGGACAGAATGAACAGGGAAAGGAAAATATTTTAACTGTAGAAAACAAGTTACAGACAGTTAATGGTTAAATTCAAGGTTGTTATATATATTTATTTACATAATTTTAAGCAAAGACTTATAGTGTTTTTCAAGGATAAACCAAAAAACTTCCAGTGCTTGTTGAAAGACAGTGCAGAGCATTTTTATGCTAACTACTAGTTAGGCAGACAGGATTCTAAGCAACAATCAGAGTTGTAAAAGCCAGGTAGAAATCTGTTGAAAGAATTGACATAATCTATTGAGGAACATGAAAAGGAGGAGGACAGAGTTATTGAGTTAGATGTAATAGCGAGTGAGTTGGTGCATTCAGTGTGTCCTTAAAACATGGATCCTCTGCACAATTTGTGTCCACAGGGTGTTCAGTGAAGCCCTGGAAGGAGCTCATAGGTGACATTGCAACAGGCCAGTCATTGCTGTGTTTCACAAGGTGATATTCAGGGAGTCCTTATTGATACCTGATCATTTTCTGAGTGAAAGATTTCTTCTCTTTCTTTATGAAATGTAAAAAACTCCTTACTTAGGAAATGTCTGCAGAACAGACATTTTGTTTTGTCTTGCTGGAAGACAGAAGTGTTACTTGTTGCACATGCAGTTCTATTAAACCATGCTTAGACTGTCCAGTCATTCAGTTTCCACAGCTCAAGCAGAGTGGTGACATCCTTTTAGGGCTTATGTTTAATGCACTTTCTGAATTTCATGTTGATGCAATGCTTCAGCTGAGCCTTTTTCAGACTATACTAAATTCATGAGGCAGAATGGCAGTGCTTAAGGTTGCTGTGAGAACTGCTCAAGCCCATGGAAAATCATTCATTAACTTGAACTGCTGTTGGTCTAAGCCTTTAACAACAATGGAAGCTCACGTTAAGAAGGCACTGCCACTTTGGTGTGTTTTCAAGCTTTCTGTGTATTTAGTGTCATCTGTCTTATTGTTCTATACAACAAAGGAGTCTGCTGTGATATTTAATAAGTAACTACTGACCTCATTACACTTTGTACATAGTGCCTTTCTTTCTGTGAGATCCCACAGCACTTGGTGAGATATTGATAAACTGAATTATCTTCAGGGGAGACTTATTGTGAGCTCAGGTACTATAACCCTGCAGTTATATTCAGCAGTGTGTCCTGCCACCGTACAGACTGCAGGTCAGCTGGCAGGGAATGGGGTTGCCACCATGCAGACCCTGCATGGCAGCTGCCTCTGGCCCCAGGTTGCCTCTCCCACACCAGCAACTTCAGCTACTCACAGCAATTACACATCAAAAAAATAGTTCAGTTTAGCAAGTGGATGGACATTAGTTTTATGTGCAACTGCAAAGGGAACTTAATTACTGTAGGCAGAATATAATTACTCAGAGTGGAATCTGGCTCCAGCTTTATGAGCTAAACCTTTCCTTGAGAGACAAGTACTACTGAGATTAAAAAGCATCACTAGTCTGTGCTTTTGTTTTAGGCTTCAGATGAAAGATGGTTAGTTCATGAGCTCTGAGCACCATGATGGGGCATTAGTTCATTCATCTGTCACCTGCATGAGTGCTATTTCATGTTGTACTCTTTTGAACGTGTGCAGAGATAGAGTCCCACCAGCGTCGAAGTCAGTATTCACCATAGAGCTGTTTAAAGCTATTAAACCAACCCCTGCATCCTGTCCTACTAAAGTTCATCCTAATCTATTTTCTGTTGGCCACCTCCCAGAAGGAAGAACAGTCTTCAGAGGGACTTTAATACCTTTAGCCCAGGGTCTTCTGTCACTTTTTAAATTTGTGGATTATTTTGTATTATCTTGCTGAACTAGAAGACAAGAGATATTTTATGCATTATTTATGCTGCTCATTCAGTAAAACATATTAATCTCAAAAATTACAATGAAATAAAATATTTTTTTTTAGATACATTAAAAGGTTCTGTAGCTCTGTTCTAAGGTCTGGTACACTGGTTACGTGGCATATTTTCTTGTGATTGCACTGCATTGAGGGTTGTTTCGGTCAGAAACACAGAACCAATCTCCATGTGGAAATTTTGTGAGGAAATGCTGAAGCTGTGCAACATCAACTGTAATGTTGAGAATTTTTAATGTAACTATATTTATATATTTCTGAAAGTCTTACTGTCTAATTTGAGGCATGATGAAATACAAGAAACTGATAAAAAAGAGATGTTTGGAAACCCCAAAGATATGGCACTGGCTCTGGGGAGCTGATGATGGCTTGAGTGAATTAATGATTGTCAATTGTAAAGGGGGAAATTGATGCACAAGAGAGGAAATTAGCACACAAAAGATGAGGCTAACTACAAAATGGCAATGGTGCCTCCCTAATCCATGTGCAGTGCTCTATTCCTTTTTCTTCTTTTCCTGCTTAAAACAGTTCCTTTTCATTAGGCTATCTAGTATAGGAAAGAGATTTTTCTGAGTGTGAAGTCAGATAGACAATGTTCCTTACAATGAAGCAGTCTTTTAAAAAAAAACACATTCCTTTTCAGTGCAGTTATCCATTAAACAATATTTTCCTTGTCAGTACGGTTTGGGGTGTTTTTGCATTGTAGGAGAAATGGTGACTTTAGACCTGGAAAGCTGTGTTGGGTAGGAGGAAAGAGGGGAAAGAGAGAGGGAGTTAAATCATAATTGATATGGCAGTGTTCTTTCATATCATCATTTAGCTGCTGTGACATTCATTCCATACAAAAAAAAAAGTGTGGGTTTTAACAGCTAAAGGCATGAACAGAAACGTGGTAGTTTTTGTTTTTGTTTTTTCAAATTTTATTTTAGAGCAAGAGAAAGGACCAAGATTGATGGCACCTGGAAAAAAACAATGCTTTTCTTAACCATGCACTATATATAACAGAGGAAGCAGCTGTAAAAGCATCCTTGAAAAAGTCCAAAAGCACAATGCAGGGGACTTTGTCATGGAATTAAAAAGAAATTCATTCCTATGCCTTCTATGCTCCTGAACTCTCTGTTCAGATTACTAACAAGGGTGCTAAATGACTAAGGCCTGCACATTTCTGCCCATCTGTCTGCTAAAATATATTAACTCATGTAGCACAAGCCACCACACACTCAACAGATGGTAACAGCTCCCAGTCACTTCTAATTTAATTCATCTTTAGACTGATAACCCAGAGCTCTCATGAAACTCAAAGGCAATCTTTTGTTTGCTGAGCCAATAAAAATACAAATTCCTTTAATATTAGCACTCCTCAGAAATGTTAATTGTGTCATAGACTTTCTACCAAACTTTCCTTTTCCTATTTGGGAAAAGAAACACCCTAAGCCAAATCACACTGCACTGCTGGAGAGTTGTAAGTATCAGTGAAATTTTATGGTAGATTGGTTTTGGTACTTGCTACAGTAGTTCTGTGTTTTCGGGCATCAGAAGCCTGCTTTGGGCTATTTTTCTGCTCCCACTGCCAGTGCCTCCTATTCACCTTCACAGCCAGATGCAAGAGTGTTAATATGTCCTGGCTGGGTTTCTGTGCAAAATCTCCTAAACACGGCTGAGAGTAGAGGAGCTGATGAAGTGAAATCCAAACTTCAGCTGCAGCAGATGTCCTGCCAGATCTAATTTTGGTGTCCACACTAGCACAGAGTACAGTCAGTCACTGGCAAATGTCTGGTTTGTGCATTAACTCTAGTCCTTGGGAAATGTTCATACAGACCATGTTTCCCACAAAAGAGTACACATGAAGAAGCCTGTGGCAGCCCAGACTGGGATATTCATATAGAATAGTGCGGTTTTGTATTGACATACCAGCTCTGAGCCCAGCACTTGGTCACCCATGGTTTTGGACCTAGCCTCATGTATTGCAAGATCCTGGGGACCTACAATAGTGTTAACTGGAAATTAATTTTATATCATTGGTAGAATTCTAAGTATTTAAGTGGAATTGCCTATGGTTCATCTTGTGGTAAAAAAGAAAAGAATTCTCTAGGAATAATATCCTTAATGTCTATGAGACATTAAAACCTTAGGGAAGAGAAAATCGTAACTCCACTTTAAAAAAGAGAGAAAGAAGTCTTAATCACTTAAATTTCAGCCTATTTAATCTTTATCTTAAAAAAAAAAAAAAGTACTGTATTGCAGTGAATAATATCAATTTCACGTTAATTTAAATGTTCTTTAGTGAAATTGTGGTATATTTTATATAGAACATGAGAAAAGATTCCTCTAGACCTATCATCCAGATTTATGCCCCAAGTAGCCCTAGATATTAAAAAGCTATATTTGCAGGCTATTTTTTAAAAACCCATGATCTTTCCAGAAGTTATGAGCAATCTTTGGCATATCTATTTTTCTTTAACAATGGGTTTCACAGCAGCTATTTGCACTTCTTGGGATGTTGCCCTGATTTCAGATGTAGTGTTAGTTTGTTTAATGGTAATTCTGTTCTGTTTGAAGGAATTCAGAATTCAGTGCATTTCTTTCACATGCATTTTGATGATGCAAGACCAAATAACTCTGCATTCTTCCCATGACTGGATGGAAGAGAATATTTTATATGCTAAAAAAGGATAACAGATTAATTTTAGTAATTTTTTCATTACATTTATATTTAAAATAAAACATAGTTTGATGTACATATGCCTTTTTTTCATTTCTATAACTGTTAGAATTGTAGGGATAATCACAGAATCATAGAATCACTGTGGTTGGAAAGGACCTCCAGGATCAAGTCCAATCTTCCTCTGTAATTTAAGGCCAGTTTTGAACAATAAAGGACCATTTCGAGAGCTTTAAGGTTAAGAAAGAAGTGCTTTTCTAGATTAAGTAGTAAATAGAGTATTTTCATGTGAATGTGAGAGAAGAGGACATCCAGACCTTGGCTAGATGTAATGTGAGCTTTCTATAAATTATTGAGCAAAATGTATATTTATAGTCTTACCACTATACAGCTCTTTCTATTTGATATTTTCTTTACCTAGCTATGGGTTGGGGCAGAGGGATAGAGCCCTCTGTCCCTAAGTGTTTTTGCAATCTCTACCCGATTAGTTATCTCCCTTTCTGGACCAAGTTTCACCACACTATGCTGCCTGGTGAATTCTGATGGATGTGAGAGGTATCTGTGCACGCACATCATTGTGAAACACCCAGAAAGAGAGCACTGACATTCTGGGTCCTGGCTCAACGCTTTGGCTGCTGCACCCTGTTAGTCCTCTGTGACAAGTGACTGCAAGTTTTGGTCCCATGTACAAAACATACCTTGTACCTGAAATTCAGGAAAAAAACAAATATTATAAGAAAATGTTTATTTCAGTTTGGCTGGAATACAGTTCCTGTTCCTCCTCTGAAATAACTCTTCAGCTCTGAAGTGACTCGAATGCAAGTACATAAATTTATCTTGCTTAACTTTAAATCTACTGATTTTGACCATTTCTTTGGGAACTGACAACAATTGTAGCTTAATTTGCAAGCACACCACACTAAGAAAGAGAGCCTTAGACATTCAGTTTAATACAATTTATGCCTTACTCTTAATTTCACTTCTTAAAGAAAAAACATGTTTCTTAACTGATTGTTTCTAAGTAGAACAGGAAAAAACAGAATTAAAAATTTATACTTTTTAACATACTTGTTATACAAGGCCTGACAAGTGGTGAATCCTTTGCAGAACAAAGGTTAAATGCACATAATGTAAAACACCGTCTCTAAAACATTAGGAAGAGCAAAATTTAAATACTGAATATTTCTGATTGTATCTGGAGCTTGGGCTGAGAAGCATTAAACAACTGCTGAAACTGTCTGACCCCACCAAGCTGGTAAGCAATAGACATTTTCTGTTTAAAAATGCCACCACTTAAACTGCTAATAATAAGAAGGTTTGACAAGGTGTCTGAAAGTGTGAACGTATCGAGCTTGGCCTTCCCCTCTTTGGTAGTCACTGGTACAAATACTTTCAACTAGGAATAAGCAAACCAGCTGCTAATTCTTGAAATAATTCCTTGTTCATGTCACTTGCACTTTCTGAGCCTCCTGTTTAAGTGGTTATTTTTAGAGGAGTAAATCTTTACTGCATTGACTCTCTTCTTACATTATACGCATAAATAATTTTACATGAAATGATTTGGCTACTACCAGTACTCTAAAGTTGCAGCCCCAATATCACCTGGACTAATCTACTAGCAGCTTGAAGGTTGCTGTGTGAATATTGTTCTTTCTGGCTAGTGCTGAAACACTCAAAGAAATGATATTTCAAACCTTCTTTCCTGGTGTAGTTTAATATGATGCTTCTGTGCAATGACTGTTCTGCTTAACAAGGCAGGGACCACCAGAGCTAAAAGAATGATTCTGTAGAGTTTTTCCTGCATCAAGGCTATCTGGGCCACAACTGGAATGATTTGTAACTGTTGTAGATCATAATAAAGGGATATTTCCTGCTACTTGCCAGTACACTGCATGTGAATATCACATCAGCCTACATGAGGTGGAAGGATATGAAAAAGAACCCACAAACCATAATGGTTCAAAGGCATCATTGTCTATTTTTGTAGGATTGGTATTGCACAGGAAGTTTGTTATCTGACTTAGGCCCTTTTAAAAACCTTCTGCTTCCCTTGAATTCTGAATCTTAGAGAAGTTCCTGGGTGCTGAGGTCTTAATTTGTCTCATGGATAAATGTCAGTATGTTGGAAGAGGCCAAAGTGTTTGGGTACTGATCATCTACGGATGCTGATTACAGCCCTTGGGTAGATATGCCAGCAGTCCCCTACAGCTTTTATCAGATGTACCATGTTTTAGCTCTCTTTCAGGCAAGAAGCATCCCAACCATGCCATAACATGCGACCTTCACAGCAAAAAACATGATGGTTCTTACTGCCATGCAATGGAGAGAAAGAAATTCTATTTTATTTAACAGTGAAAAATACAGATGTGATTGAGCTTTATGACATTAGAACACACACAGCTTCAAAGCGATAGGAAACAAGGAGTCAAATGATTAGTTAAGGTGATGCAGAAAGACTGACCTTTCATGACAAGAAAACAAAAAACACAAAGTCCAGGAAATTCTGCAGGAGATGGTTCACTGAATAGCATATATAAAGGTCACAGCATCATCTGATCATTTTCCCTAAGGTTTCAGATACAACCTACTAAATGAGGCATATTAGGCACTGGAGGAGCAGGTCACATTTGCTGTGGCCTGTGCAGTTACTGTTCAATGGATAAATAGACATACATGGGCCAGAGTCAACCTGCATAAATTAGCGTGGCTGCCTTGAGGTCAGTGGAGATCTGTCTGTACCAGCAGCTGAGGTTGGTTGTTTATTTCCAAGACTGTCAAATCTTGAAACTCATTTTTAAAAAATATACAAAATAGGAAATATTTGCATACCTTTCTCAGCTGTTTTTTAAATGCTTACCAGATTTCTACATAAGACAGTGGTAATAAAATTGCAGATATAACATGTGAAGCTATAATATTTGGGATATGCCTACAATGATCTGTAATGATGATCAAAGAACATTGAAACCGAAAAGATATTGGTGACTTGCAAGTGTTAGAAAACATTGCTTTTCTTTCAAGAGTAACAGCTGATTTCAAAACAGTAATAGCTTTGCAGGTGGGTCCCCACTGCACAAGAGGATTGACAAAAGGATTGCCATCTAAGTTAGAAAACTGGGCAGCAGAAACACAGGCAAAAAGCCATGACCCTGGTCATATTCCAGACTGGAATCAAGTCACTTGGGACTTACCACAACGTCAGTGAGTGCAAACTGATTCCCATAGAAGTAACCAGTTCTGTGGCTTATGCACAGCTTAAAGTTGGAACTGCATCCTGTTCCTGTCTGCCTGCCTGCTTGCTCTGTTTTAAAGTTTGAAAGAACAGTATTCTGCATGCATTTGACCCTTGTATATGGTTCCCTGTGGCTCAACATTTGTGGCAGGTCTATTTCAAAGACTATAGATTTTGGTGTAGTCTCGTGGCACTGCTGGAATGGCATTTTGGCAGATTATTACAGGATGTGGCAAAACCAATGTCTATCTGCAGAAAGAGGAAAACCAAGGTTAATTGGTACAGGAGAAGGCTTAGGGTAACCCTATAGATTTTGGAATCCAGACAAAAATAAAATTCACATTGGTTCCTAGCTCTCAGTGTTTTACAACACTTATGACATCATCTGTTAAGAGAATTCTGGTGACATTTAGTTTGAATATAGAAATTGCATGATATGTTCCCTCCCTCACACAGATGCTGAAAGTCAAAATTCAGAGTTTATTTCACTCCCTTCCCCAAAGCGCTGATGTTCAACATAACAACATAACACATAAAACCCCCTATCTGACACTAATAAGCTTACTTATAGCATGGAATACAAAAGCAAAATAGTAAAATAAATGAAGTGGATGGGGATGGTGATGAGGAAGATGACTATCAGAGATTTGACATAGAGGTGACCTGTTTGCTACTCTGACTACTGTGGAGCTAATTAAACACAGCATCTCTAGAAATAAAGTGCTGGAGAGAGAAAGTAGTCAGTTGCTCTCACTGCATATGTCACTTGGGATTATGATTATACCCATTGCTAAAAGGCAGTTGAATAAGCAAATGTTGTTTTGCAGGAAGTAGGAAAAAAATTCCATCTATCGTACTGTACAGCCAGACACGAAATATATAGTTCTGGTAATGAGCACTGGAAGTATGAGCTATGTTTTAAGCCATTTGAGTTATATTTTAAACCTCCCTTCCCCCACTGCATTTAAAGAGAAAGGAAAATTATTTTATGTAACAAAGGTATTTTGTTGATAGAAAAGCATGTATCTCAGTCTTTATGCTAAAAACTGTCTCAGTGCCTTAATGCTTTTGGGCTTTGTTAATGTTGTGTTGCTGTTTCAAACCCCCTCCATCACTGGCTGCACAGCCTCTGCCCTGCGCGCTG
This sequence comes from Merops nubicus, assembly GCF_000691845.1. Taxonomy (NCBI): domain Eukaryota; kingdom Metazoa; phylum Chordata; class Aves; order Coraciiformes; family Meropidae; genus Merops; species Merops nubicus. The sequence continues at coordinate 17,689 of NW_008629788.1, forward strand.
GTCACTGCTGATCACCCAGCCGAGGGCTCCTGCAGGGAATGTGTTTGAATCCCAGAATATTTTGATTCATTTTTGTTTCTATGTTTCCTATGCTCGCTTTTTATTTTAGCCAAGGATCTAATGGGACTGCTGTGAAACCCATGCCTTCAAATCCATCCCCCCTAGCCACAGCAGCACCGTGAGCACGGGCCTTTGGCAGGACAGCCCTGCTCCTTCCAATCTGCGCGTCCCATGGGCTGAAGGCCACAGCAGACACCGGGTATTGTGCAGGAGCTGCAGAGGTTTTCCCTCACGAGAGATTCAGCTTCTCTTCCGCAGAGGAATCTTACAAAGTGGAGGCCGGTGGGTACGGTGCTGGTGTGCCGGGCATGTTTGGCATTGCCCGGGTGGGGCTGGGCTGGCAAAGCGCGGCGTGCCCTGGGGAGTGGGAGAGCCCCAGGAGCGGGAGGGCCAGAGAAGTGTCTGGTCCCACCTCACACCTCGTGGCTGTGCTGGGCCACGGGAGGTGGCTCTTCATTTTTCTGTGAGTAAGGCTCGTGGAACCAGCACCGTGTTTCACCTCACCTGTTTTTTTCACCTGTTACCTTCGCCCGGGTCTCCGTGCTAGCAGCCATCCGCGTAACTTCCTCTCCTGAGTGGCTCCAAAGTGTGGCAGAGCCTCATGTGGCCCCTGGCCTGTCCTTGGTGACACTGTACACCCAGATTTGGGGTTGCTCTCTGTTCTGGTTCCCCTCTTTGTGTGTTGTCCCCTGGGCGGCCCAGCCCTGCTCCTCTCCTCAGGCGAAGTGAGTACAACTAATGCGCTTCTGCATACAGAAGCTCACGTGGTTTTTCTCCTCAGTGACGTCAGTTAGTCTTAAAGACCCAAACCAAAAAAGCTACAGTCTTCCATCTTCCTTTACATGTTCCATTGTTGTTGCTGAGACACTGAGCTGCTGTGTGGTTCAGAGCAGCACTCCAAAGCTACAACTGAGACAGAGGCAAGCAAGCTGCTTTGCTGCCCTGTGCCAAAGGCTAAAGCCTATAGACTTGTTTTGGGTTTTTTTATTTTTTTTTACAAAGCAATGCAAAGACCAGCTTCCCTCTTTCCCCATATACTTCTCTGTATGCACAGTGACTTCATGTCCCCTTGACTCACTGCCCACGAGGCAGGGTGAGCAAAGCAGCCTGGCTGACCCTCCGCACAGCCCTGTCCCTGGCACAGTGGGGCCACAGCTCAACATGTCAGGGAAGATGCTGTGACATTTGAGAGAGTAGCAACAAATTGGTCCGCAGCTGTGAGCGTGTTGTGTGGGGACCAGGCTTGCCATGCTGTCTGAGGGAAGTAATGTTTTTCATGTTTCCCCTGAGCTAGCTCATTTAGATTAAATTGAAGCCTATTTCCTGCTTCTAAGCACTGTCTGATTCTGCAACTATTTTCAGCACCCTCCTGAGTCCTCTTCAAATCCGTATCAAACAATCTCTTACATCTTTGTTGTTCTCTTCCTCTGGCAGCATTTTGCTGGAAGGCTCTTCCCCCTCGTCCCTCCCGTGCCAGTGTGCCATCCTGGCAGGTCTGTTATCGCAGACGGGGACAGCTCAGAGGTCATCAGTGGAACTCTGGTAAGTGGGTAGAAGAGAAGCATGAAAGCAGATCAAGGGAGTTGTGAGAGCTGCAGATCTGTTGCTTGACTGTATTTCACATATGAAGCACAAACACCTGGATTTTCCTTTTATCCCTTTTCTTCTCTTGATTCGGGAAATAGAGTAGGGAAGAAAAGGCCATATCTTTGGGAAAGTTAGTGGCTTTCTCACTGTCCAGCTTAAATGAGGGTTAGAGCTGCTACTCAAAGGGTTATCCAGAATACTCTGTACTCCTGCTACAGACACCTTCTATAGTGGATATTCAGTCAAGCCTATGCCAGCCAAGCTCCATATGCTAAGATGTTTTTCCAAAGGCTATTTTAGCAGTGTATGCTTTCTTTAGCTCCTGTAGTTCAACAAAGATGTACTGTGCCTGAAGCCCAAGGTCAGCAGTGTCACCTCTTCTTGCTTCTGTCGGTGGAGGAAGCTGATGTATGCACTGAAATCAGGAAAGAAATATATTTCTTTGCATTTCTTATAAAGGAAGAAAATATTCGTTTATGCCTCTAATCTTTAGTACTGTCTTTAAACGTGGAAGCACACTGCTTAGTCTTGGGGTTTATTTTTTTGCATCTGTGCTAACAATTAACAAGAAATTTGGAAATTAGGACAGCTTATAACTGCTACCATTTCCTTTTCTTTTTTTTTTTTTTTTTTTTTTAAGATGCAAGGTAATTCTGAAATGGAGATAGAAAAATCAATAGAAATAAATTTTTAAAATAAATGGCAATAATTTGTTGCTGTAGTATTTTTTCCTATTTAAAACTTAGGAGTCCTTGGCTGCTCTAAGAGTTGAGGTGCTAGGCTATACTCAGTGTCTTCTTTGTATGCCTTTTCTGCTGCACACAGAGCAGATTACTTTACTCTTAGTGCATTGTGTCTATGAATTGAGATGTCTATAGATGTGGTGTAAGCAGAATTTTTAACACTTAATGAAAGGTCAAGTCTGACATGAAACTACTGGCTGCATTATAAAAAGAGATGAAAGCCTATCCACAGACCTTCTCCTGGATAGATTTTCTGTGCTAAACTTTCTTGCAGTTCATGGAATAGCTTATCCAGCTGCGTGGTAGATGAAATTCTGAATGCCATTACTTAGACTGCTCAGAAAAGTGTTTTACTTGCTATAGATTCTGCCTGTCCGCGGTCTTGCAAGGCAACTATGTTTTGATAGGCTTCCACTTTTCTGCACCCTTTATTTTCTGAATATAATAGATGTGGTTTTGCTCTTCTTGTGTATGGAAATACCCTCTATACATTAAACCACAGGTTAATCAAGTGGTAAGGGGAAAAGGTAGGGGTTTTTTTGTCTAATTCATTATCTTAATTTCTACAGGAGTTCCTGGACTGATTTTTCACAGACTATTCTGTTAAAACTTTCTCATTTTTAGCAGTTTATATTAATCATGGTATGAATTCATTAATACCACTGTGTTATGTGTAGAAACTGAAAAGGTGTTTAATTGCTTTTGAAAATATTCATATGCAAATGCTCCATATTTTTGATGTGGTTGAAGTTCTGCTGGGGAGGTAGATCAGCCTCTATTATGCCACACAGCAGATCTCTTTTATATTTAGATTTTTTGCTCTCAGAAGAGTGCAGTACTTTGTTCCCACTGTGCACTAGCTGAAAATTGTTTAAAAAACAAAACGCAGTGCTGGCTTTGGATTGTCAAAAAGAGACATTTTTAAATAAGGAATTAATAGCTCACAGTTTTTGTCTTGGTGGTGTTGCCGTGTGGCCAGAGGCGCTGTCAAGCCTGTAGCTGCAGTCTCTGCCAACTCTCTCTGCCTTGATCCATGACTGGACAACTTCTTTCCACGTGCCTTGGCGAGGGGCTGTGCTTCTGGAGTTCCTGCATCCTGTGGTTCAATGCTACAGGCCCTGTGGCAATGGAGAGGTCTGTTTCAGAGAACAATATACTGGCTTTAACAAAAGACAAAAAAACCTTGGCATTTTTAATTAATACTGTAGAGAATGAGTTCGGTTTTTTTGTTTTGTTTTTTTTTTTTTATTATTATTTATAAACTAGTGTAAGCTGTGGAATGGGACTTTTGTGATCTTGAAGTTCTCTTTGGTGTTTACAGAATTACTAACACAGCAGAAGGCATTGACTTTAAAAGGTCCAACTTCTGGGCTGTTGCAAGACTGGAAGTATAAATTTTGTTTTATTTCCTCTATTGAACCATTCTTTCTTGATGGCACACTTGCATTGCTGAGTTTGAGTAGTGCTGGGCTGACCTTTGAGCTGTGCCCAGACAGGTGACAGAATCTGCATGGTTCAGCTCAATTTGTACTCCTTAAGGGTGTTTTTGGTTTCCATCTAGAAGTTTGTTTTGAGTTAGCTAGTGTTTTGTTGTCAGTGCTTTGTGGACATAGGATTACTTTGCTTTTAAGCTGACTAATTCATGGGGGTGAAAAATATTCCAAAGATAGCAATGAGTTAATATTCTGTGTGAACAGGAAGCTCTGAAAGTGTCTTTATACCATAAATGAGTGGGTAGACATTCATTAATCCAGACTGAAAACTTCCATCTGGTATGTAGCAAAAAAAATCTTTTTATGGGTCAGTTTTACAGGCTACTGAAAGTCTGTGAAAATCAGAATGATTGGAAGCAAAACTATCAATGTAAGCAGATGTGTCAGCTCTTGTAGGGGATGTGATTGCAGATGTTCATAGGAAGAACCCTAAATCCTTGCCCTGACAAATTTTTATAAACATTTCTGCAAACAAGATGAAACAAATAAGGTAATACATTTGTTTCACTATTCACCACATTTAACTCAGCTAGAAATAGTGCTTTAAGACAATATTGTAATACATCAAAGCATTAGATTATATGGATGGGGAAACTACTTTCCCATCCCATGGAGTATGAGCTCTGAAAACTTTTCCTCTTCAACGACAGAATGAAACTGGAGCCTTTCAGTCAAAGTTCATTTTCTTTGTATTTTGTTCATTTTAAATTGCACTGTCGATGAGGAGTGCAGAAACAGCACCAAAACCACCCAGCAGTTGGGGGTCATGGAGTTGAGATGTTCGGCGTTCAGATCTGAAGTTCCTACTCTGAAGTGTGCACAGCGTGGGGATTTTGGAGTATGTCAGGTGTTCAGAATGGCAGTCTGACTGCTAGATTGTAAAGGTTAGCTTCAAAGTGAGTTGGTTTTTGGTTTTTTTTTTTTTAAGTCCTCATGGTCTCTCTGGATACTGCTGCTGTTTGTGAGACAAACAGACCATACTTGTGGGTTTTGTGCTTCTTTAAGCACTGTGTGTGTTCATCAATAATGAATGCCTGTGGTTGCACGCTGCACAAAGCTCAGCCTGCCGTCTTGCTGGGTCTCTCCAGTGCCTCACCACATGCCCAGTAAGACTTGGGAAGCTTTGCAGCAATGATGTGAAAAAGGAAGGCTGAAAAAACCAGTGGTATGGCTTTAACTTCTAAGCAGCCCTTGGGAAGTTCACAGGTGGTAGAGGTTGTCAAAAAATGTCCCTTTTGCTTTGGAAAGTGTGGAATAGTTTGCAAATGTGGCAAAAGTATAAACTTCTTTGGGAGGAGAAGAACATGTACTCAAGGGGAAGAGGTTTGTTTCCATCCTGGATAAACACAAATAATCAGAAAGCAGAACATTTTGTGGTAGTTATGTGTTCAAATAATTTTTTATGCTCTTCGCATCAGACTATGGTCAGAATATGCTTAACACAACGCCTTGTGCCTTCCCAGTGTAGCTGTCAAATTCAGTCTGCACAGGGAAACTGGAACTTAAGTTGCAGTGATAGCTGTTATCCTTGCTCTAATTTAGGAAGGACAAATGAATCAGATTGGATTTTTTGGACAACAATAAAATTCTGTTTGGCTGCCATGAAACACTAGACCCAGTTGTTGCTGCCATTAGTTTTTAAAGCTTGGGTGGCAAGATTGATACAGCTCTAGGAACAACCTGAGAATGGGATGTCGAACAGGAAAGGGCACTACTGAAGCAGTAATAGGGAAAAAAATCAGCATGCAGGAGCTGTGCTTCTGTTTATAGCAAAAGCATTATGACAAGTAAGGCATACATGCTGCATGACTGAAGATCAATATGAATCCATCTCCTTACAGGCATGTTGATCTTGAACACGTACTTCACTCATAGTCTCCCTGCTGTATCTGGCAAATGAAAGAATAAAAAACAAGGATGGCAGGACTGTGAGTTAGGAGATTAAAGAGGAAGAGTGTTCAGAAGTGCACACTTTTGATCCTTGGGATGTGAAAAGGACAAGGTCATCTGCTATTGTGACCAGGTTGACTATGAAAGCTATGTGACTCATTGATTGCATGCACCTACCCTGCAAAATATTTTAGCTTATAATCTTGTATAACCTTCCTTTCCATTAACCAGAACTGCATCACTTTATAAGCAGCTTGAATTTAGTCTATCAAAGATTGATTGTGTCTAGAAACCAAATTATGTGCATACCAAGCTGTCTGGGTTTGGAAGGACTCTATTTGCAAGTTTTGAAGAGTTGAGGAGATAGTAAGAAAAATACTGTAGGCATTTCTGTGAACTGGTAAGTTGCTTTTTTGTTTTTTTTTTTTTTGAAAGTAACATTCAATAAAGAGCAAAGGTGTGACATTCTTTTTAGTACTGTCTTTCCACTTCAAAGAAGTTACTAATACTAGCAGAGAGAATTGGCCTTGTATATATCAGTGTCATTCCATGAATAAAACCAAATGATATCTCTGATCTTTGAGTTGGTTGTGGCTAATCGTGCATTTCACATGGATGAATATAAGCAGACAAGTCCTTGTGGTGCAAATGTAGGTACTTAATCTTTAGTAGAAAATAAGAGGATTTATTGTAGACTTTAAAACCCTTTCTTTCCCAGGCCAAGCAAACCTTGCCCTCCCTGCTTTTCAGGTCATATTCCAGGGATATTCACTGTCTCTGTGAAGAGTGTAGAGGAGAGAACAATATGTTGCTGGGTCAGTGCTCTTCATTTTTGTGAAACATGATTTCACCTGCAACCATAATTTCATTAAGGGAGGTCAGTTAGCTAAGCATTGCCATGACTTGTTGTGCTGAATTTCCTATGGTCATTATGCTTCTGTTCCCTTTTTTCTCCATAGTAAATTGATGTGTTTTTTTTTTTTTTTTTTCTTTTGTCTTCCTGTACTGTCATTAACTACAGCACACGCTCGTCCCCAGGAGGAATGTGTTAATATGCTCTCCACCAGTGCCATCCCTCTCTCCTCTCGAGCTTTGTTTTCTATGAAAAGGCTGTTGTAAGGAAAGCAACAGAGTGTACTATGAATACCCTGATAGAATTCCTTGTTATTCCTTGGGAAATAGCCAGATCAGCTGCTCTGAGTAAAGCTGGCCATGGGTGGATGGCAGGTCATTTTCTGCAGTGTCTGATGCTATGCTCTCTCTTTCAAAAAAACTCTCTCTGTGGTGTGTAGGCTGTAGTTTGCCTTCAGCAAAGTATCATTTCTGAAAGAGCTGCTTCCAGAGTGCCTTGGCCATTACACCCCAGCTGCTCCTGGCCAGAGCAGTACTTCCTGAAGTGTTAGAGACATGAGGCTAGCACACTCAGAGGGACCTAAACTGGGAAGCAAATACTTACCTGTGAATCAATGCCACCTCATCTGAGAAGAGAGCAGTGCGTAATTTTTGGTAGTTAGTGATTCTTCACGTAGAGGCAGTCACAGCAGGAAGGACAATTGACTCGAATATACATATTTTTTGGAAGAAGCTTTTTTCTTCCTTGTTGTCAGCCCTGTAACCAGGATGGTGCCATTTATGTGAAAGTAAGAAGCAGCAGGCGTTTCCTAATTGGCTTATAGGTAACTGGAGTAGAAAACAATTAAACATGGACAGGTATAAAAACAACCATCTATCAAAACTAATGGTTCTGTAAGCCTGAGAGCTCTGGGTGTCCTGTTAGTCCCCTGCTTGAATTTAAACAAGGACCGCTGAAGAACTCTCAAGGGCGAGACTCCACTTTAAATATTTCTTAGTAAGATGACAGTGAACTGCTTGTAATGTCATGCAATATCACCCAGTCAGCTGTGGCTTTTAATTTTTAGTGGTCACAATCAGGCTGTGTGTGCCATAATTACAAATTCTAACGAGGATTGCCAACCTGCTGCTGGGCAGCTACGTGGGCTGTGATGGAGCTGCTATGGATTGTAGGAACCACCCAGAGCAGCATGAGGCAGTGCTGCTGCAGTGCACACAGAAGTCTGGGCAGGGCCTCAGAAGGCAGAATCAGGGACGCAGAGGAGATGGGACTGACAGAGCAGCATGGAGGATGAAGAGGGGACAGAGGAGAGAGCCTGGGATGCAGAAAGGGACTTCACTTGACCAAAGGACAAATTCTGCCTCTGGAGGAAACCTAACTCCAGTGCCTCTCTTTTGTAGTCGGTATGAGAATAGGAACCTAGCTATGTTTGCTACCAGTAAGAAAAAATTCCTACTTCCTGAAGTACATGCTTCCCACTGGGAAGTTAATTTATTAGAATGCAACAAAATAAAGTGAGTTTTTCAAAAACTGAGCAAGGAGACTTGCTTGCTGGTTTGCTTCCGTATTTGCCAGTAAGATTAAAACATCTTTCAGAACCAGACAGAATCAAAGTATATTAACTTAATTGGCATGTTATGTAGATTAATAAAGTCTAATGCTTGGAGGCTGTAAGTAAATTTAGAGTTTATTATGACTGTTAATCAGAATTAAAAAGTTATGAAGGAATTAAAAAGCTCTAAGGAAATTTCAATGCCATAAGGACTCTTCTGCTCATATAGCCTTTTGGTATAAACTTACTGCCAATATATCAACTTGTCATAAAAGTGTAAATGAGGACTATGTTGGTACTGCAGTATCCTTTTGGCATTAATTTCTTATAAACTCTTGCTAGAAGACTCTGATTTGTACAGTGACCATGCCATACAGCCATAGGTTGCCTTCATAGTTATCTGAGGCTGCTTCTGAGATCTTGAACTCATCTTTCTGTATCCCAGAGCATAGAGAACAGACTCTTGGGGTTGTTGTTTTGTTTTGTTTCTTAATTCACAGCATATTTTTTTTAATATTCAGAAAGACTGTGGCTGTTTCAAATTTGACACAGGGACGAATTATGGCCTGATGGTGAAAACTGGAGTTCAGCTGTAGGCTGAGAAAATGTTAATTCTTTCGGAGCTATAAGGGAAGATGTTTATTTGTTTTTCAAATCTGCTACTTGGAGTATGGGTCTTTGTTGTGTTGAAAGATTCTGTTCATGTCTAAATCTGTGGACAAAGACAAGACTTAGCTTTGCTTTGCCCTTTGAATAGGCTGTTAGAAACTCAGACTGAGGGCACAGGAGTCAAAAGCAGTTGTAGAAGTTTGATCATTAATATTTCAGAATACTGAACAGTTAAAAAATTCCTTCTTCAATCTGATCTTGTATAAATTGAAGAATCAATTTTATTTGTGACTAATTCCACAAACTTTGGTAGAGTTCTGCCCAAGGATAAATTATCACTCCATGCTTAATTATGTAATTCCTACACAAAGGTGCCCTTTTAGCAGGCCTTTAAAATCTGTTAAAAGCAGTGCAGAGGTAAGTGATGCTTGTTGTTTTGTGCTGAAAGTGCAAAAGTAGTCTCTTGAGTTCCTCATCCCTTTGCAGTTTTGTTCCTACTGTGTGTACAGTAAATTTCATGAAATATTAACCTATAGTAAATATTTAATACATAATTTATTTGCATTATATAAGTTCCTTCTCCAATATATGAAGTGCTTGAATAGATAGTTATATAAATATTTTAAAGTGACAAGTATATAAATATTTAAATAGCCACTATAAATATTTTAAATATGGGTACAAGGGCCACATTCTCTTTTTTTTTTCTCAGAGTTGAGTATGTATAGTTGCTGACAGGTGTTAAGTCTGCAATTTTCATGTAATGGCCTCAGCCAAAGTAATGTATGCTTTCACCCATTTCTCTAAAATTTAGATTATGTCAGTAAATACAGTAAGTTTCAGTATCTCATGGGTTTCAGTTCCTTATCTGATACAGATAAGTACAAAAATTATATTATGGCTTTATATATTTGAGAGAATTTGGTGAATATTAGGATGAGACAGGGTGAATATTAACTTACATTAAAAAAACGTATTAGTTTTAGCTGGCTTCATTGAATCATAAGGGTAATACAAATACAAGCTGATTGTTTTGTTTGGGCTGACTGCCCAATATTTTCAAAGAGCAGTTCTCAGTTAAGTCTAGGACACAATTCATCTGCAGGTATGCAGAAGCTTGGTTCATTTTATCATATTAAAGATGCTCATCAGACCACCCCTGTGATATAAACAGTATTTTTGCTTTTACTTCAGGTAAAGAATGACAAATGTGCTAAACAGTCTCTATTTTGGTTGTGTTGAAGACCATGGCTCTGTTCACTGCTTCATGCTTTCTTGGTATCCTGGTTTTATGTACAAGCTCTTCCTTTTGGCCTGTGGCAGGTTGCCACAGCTGAGTTCTAGACTGCTGCCAATAAGGTCTTGAGCCCCTTGCAGTGTTAGGGAGAGATGTGTTTGTAGCTCAGGAACTATGGCACAGCTTTGGAGGGCTGTCTGTCTTCCTTATGTATACTCCAACAACTGCATCCCTGTGCCTTCCCTTCTATTTCGCCTATAGATTTAAAATGTCTTCTACCTTATAATAGAGGTACTTTTTTTTTATTCCTAATGACTGAGGATTTTTGACAATATCAGAATATAGGGACTGAAGTGCATATGTGTGTGTGTGTTTTTTTTTTTTTTTTAAATCTTCCTAGGATAAGAATAGGGAAAAAATGCAACAAGACCCCCCTGCTCTGGAAGTCCCTTCCAACCCCTAACATTCTGTGATTCTGTGATTCTGTGATGACCCAACACTTGTGAGTTTTCAGGGTCTTGAGCTGCTTTATCATTTGGACGAGTAAGAGAAGTGAGGTATCTGACCAGCGATGTTACTTTTTCGAATGCTTAGTTTGTAGCACTGCATTTCTTTAGCTAGGAAGAACTAGTGAGTGGCAAAGTCCTTAGAAGTTAAGTTTCTAAGAACAACTGTATTAATAACAGAGTTACTCTGTACTTCTGTATTACTACCTAGTTAACTACCTATTTCTTATCATGCCAAACTCAGATTTGTCAGTGCTGCTTTTCTTAAAACTTGCTTATATTCAAATAAAATTTATAGTATTAAGCTTGTTGTGTTGAGCAAAAAAAGTGTTGTTGTTGCTCCTGCAAATATGTCCAGATCAATCTTCCAACTTGTATTTTTCTATGTGATTAACTCTGGAGCCTATTGATGAAGGTGAATACCATTATGAATTGTCAAAATTACAAGGAGTCATTAAGTGTTACATTTAATAAACTAGGTTAAAAAATATTATGTGCCAAGGGATATTAGGCTAAAAAAGAAATGGAGCACTTTTCTTTTGGTCAGCCTGGTGTGGGTCGATATTTTACGTGCCTATAAGAAACGTGTCAAACCAAGCAAAAGTCCAGTAGAAATTCTGTGACATTCAACAGTTTGAACACTTTAGCAGCTGCACTTAAAACAGGCATATTGTTAAAGAAGAGGAAGTGATCAATGAATTTGTAAGGGAGACAGGACAGCTGGTCCATCCTTTTCCACAGGAAACGGGAAATGGTCTTTGGAGAATTTGAGAAGATGAGAAACTTTCACAATAATATAGTTGTTTATAAGCCCTATAAACATTGGTGGTGGTTAAACTATTTTTCTTGCCTTCTTTTCCCACTTTATGAAAGTTTCTGTTTCAAATTATGTGGTATAGAAAGGAACAAGTCATTACTAGTCTGTGGCTAATTTGAGCCACAATTATATAAGCTGTCAGCTGAAAATTGGGAAGTTTCTGCTTGACTTCTTTAAAGATGTTCCTTATTAATGGGTCTAAATTCCTGTTTGCTGTCCAAAAGCAAAACAAATCATATCTGAATATCTTATGTTATAATTCTTGGTTTTAAATAAATCCAGTTCATTCAGCTCTTAAAAAACAAAAGACACAGAAGTTAACAAAGTTTGTCATCAGGTGAGAGGATGTTTGTTTTTGTGACACAAACCACTTTTTCCAAATACATTATGATGGGTTTTGGTTATTTTTTTTTTTTAAGGAGAGGCAAAAAAAGCACAAAGTCAAACTGTCCTACTTTGAACTGTGCTAGACAGCTATTGTGAACATCTCAACGTCTGCTGAAAGAAAACTTTACTGTTACAATTTACTGCATGGTAGGAATGGCCTATTTGGCAAAAAGAGTTACCAAACCTACAGCTGAATCTTACAGATTTTTCCATCAAAACTGTGATAGTGCTCCGGTTACTTTCATGGTGCTAATGCATTATAAAATATGTATTCACGAGAGTACTGCTGTGTGGATGGTGATCAGTAAGTAGTCAGGAAGGACTTGTACAGCCAGATAATCTGAGTGGTCTACCTAGAGGACAATCTGGACTGCATACCATGTGCAAGGAGGCTGTGCCACAGCTGATATTTTCCTCAGTGATAAAAAACTCAAATGCACTTATTTAAGGTCAAATTAGACAACACATGGACTTTTATACCAAAACATTTGATCTCCTGACCTGTTTGGCTTGGATCTCATGCAGTGTGGTATGTGCTGGTGAATGTTCATGAAGGAGAAACCCAAATGCTACAAGTGTTTGGGATTGATATGCGTTAAGTTATGAGTAGCCTGATCTCAGAGTAAAGTCTCATTGTTCTGGGACCAAGACAAGTCTATCTCAATGTGGTAACAAGTTGGTTTGGTGTGCATATGACCACGGTGCACACATGGGATATACACCGAATATGAGTGTTACTGTCTTCTGACTTCATGTGGACACTTCCTGCTTATCTTAAGAAGTTTGAAGGATTGTTTAGTTTTATTTATACTCCAGAGCAGAACTGGAAAAAGAATGTTAAGGGAGAGCAATTATATTAGGTCCTAAAATGTAACATGGTTAGGGTCAAGCTGAATCAAGCTTATTGCACAAATTTACACTTCTCTGCTTGCAGTTTATATGCAAGTCATGCAGCGTGTGCTTGAATGTGAATCAGTGGACATGGCCTGGTAACTGCACGAGTAAATAACAATTGTTCATAACACTTCTTTGCAAGTATTCAATATTCAGAACTTAAAGATGGATTGCTTAATTTCAGTACAGATTTTTATTCCCCATTTGAGTAAGCAAAAGTGCTTATGTGTCATAGCAAGGTCCTAGTTTGAATTCTTAGCTGTGTAAGACACTTGGTATAGTTTGGTTTTTTTCCTGAGGTTTGCTGCTGTGTGCCTAGAATTTATTTTCATAGCTTTTTCTGTCCACACAATGAATGGAATGCAAAAATTCATAGCTAGTGAGAGCGAAAGAGACACAACAGCAAACGTAGTTAGGTTGGTTGTGGTTTTAGGTACAAAACTTTATTTTTAATAGTCCTTGAGCCATGATAAAGTGGTTTAAAGATAGAAAAAAAAGTTTAATGTGGTATAGTTCTTAAGATTTCCTCCCTGTGAATTAGATGTGTGAACTTTTAAAATATTTTTCTCCATCTGTCACTCATGTTCTCAATGTTCCCAGTCCTTGCAGCAGGTCAGATTCTCTTGTACATAGTAAATGGGGATGTGGAGGAGTTGGTTTTCAGTCTACACAGTTTTTATTGACTTATTTAGGCTTTAGTCAAGTATAGTTAGAATTTAATATATAATCTGTCCTCTGCTGTAGTTAAAAAGATGCAGTTCAGAGCACACTTTTAGGGTTTAAAGGAAAAGAAAAGGTAAAGGTACCTTTACTCCTGTCTTTACTGGCTTTTTAGTGGTAGAATGCTCTCTATACCCTGTTTAAAAGGATTTTTTGTTTAAGTAAAGCATCAAGAAACCTATTTAATACACATGCCTTCCCAGACTCCACAGTTTTATGTTACTTGTGAGAGGAACCTCAGTAATATAATGGTAACAATCACAGGACCTCCTCTTGGAGACTTAAATTTATAATGGATGGGAATTTGAGTGAAGTTTACATGTGAACAATGTGTTATGCAACACTGGCCTGAAATCATTGCCTCTATTATGTTTGAACTCCTTCCGGTCCAAAGCATGGCAGAAACACCTTCCTCTTCCCTCTCCTCTCTTTTTCAGTTGGATACTGTTTGATTCTACAGATGCTAATTCTATGGTGAGGACAATAAGGCTGCCCCATGTTATTACTCTATTATGCAAGAGACTTGAAAATATAATCTACTTTTTGAGGAGAAAGGGGAGATGAGAAAGTTAATAGTTGTCTATGTAAATCATCAGATCTGGAGAGAAGCTTTTTAATTACAAGTTGCTTGATTGGAGTTTGTTGAAGCTGATTACATTTTTCCCTCATGAGTATTAGTATTCTTTTTATTTGTAAGTTAAATGGATGGCAACTTATCATTTTGAATTCCCCTCAGTGGTAGCAGATGACACAAAGGAAATGTAACAGGACTCAAGTTAGTGAGACAGTGCCAAATACATGTTGTGTAGTAGTCTTCACAGAATTTTCCAGATGCTTTAAACTTTAACACATGCTTAAATATCAAATTGAGCCCACTTAGAAGTAGTCTTCAAATTAGCCTGAGAGTGTATCAGTGGAGAAAATTGTTTCCCACAGCCAAGGAAGTATTTCATGTTCAAACAGATGCAGTTTCCCAGGAGCTGACAAGTATTTCTTGGATTAACATTAAAACTACTAAATGTTGTCCTTTGAGCAAGTGTGCACTTTTAAAATCCAGATTCTACACAGATTTAATTCTGTGTTTTAATCCCTTAGCATAATTATGCTCACAGGCATGTATTAGAAGAACTGATGTGTATTTGGGAATGTTTGTGAGACCTCGTTTGTTTTGGCATAACATATAGGTTAGCTGATTCTGATTTCTACCACGTAAACAAACACACTTTCTCTTTGTCCTCTAGTGAAAGACCAGACAGTTGAGCAGCATAAAACATAAATGAAATCTGTACCTTCAGTGCAGACAAAGAAATACTCTAAATGGAGAAAGAGTGAGTAAAAAATGAGGGAATCTCTTTACTTCAATGAAGTTCTATGATTTTAGCCAGTGCGAAGTATCTGTCAGATAACAGTCCAGTCAAATTGCTCTCGTTGTTAGATTGCTACTCTACACAGGTTTATGTGCACAGGTTTGAGTTGTGGCTGTCATTTAGAAAAATGTTGTTTCAGAAGTCCAATTTATTGCCAAGTGCTACGAAGTCCTTTGGGTAAAGGTCTTTGTTATATCACTTACCTGAAGGAGCGTATGTGTGTGCTTTGGAGAGGGGTGTTGTTGATAGTCGTGCTTGAGGGAATCAAGCTGCAAAAAAACTAAGCTCTCTTGGAAACAGATGTGGTAACTTCAGATTTCTCTTTAGCCCATTCCTGTACAAATTGGTTATTATTCTTCCACTTAAGAGAAAACAAACAATAATTTTTTGCAGCAAAATGAAAGGTTGAAGAAAAACACTACCTGCAGCCCAATCTACCACCATGGAACTTCAGGAAAGCAGAGCAATTCATCAGGTAAGAGCTGCTGCCCCAATGCTGTAAAGATGTCTGTGAAGTTCTCACATAATTTGAAGCAGTGCCAGTGCCTCTGAAGTGGAAGCAATTAGTAAACACAGTGTTTCTGGATTGCAGTCTGGAAAGAAAAGGAGGGAGAAGATGCATCAGCTTAGCAGAGCATCCTGAGGGGCAGTGTGATGTATATTAGTTGAAATATGATGTATATCAGCTGAAAGAACAGTTCTGTTCCACTCACAGATCCCCAAGGGATTTTTCTCACTCTTGTGCTATATAAGGACTGAGAAACCAGGATGCAACACTGTCTAGTATAGTGTAAGAAGAATAGAACTGTGCTTGCTTAGTCTGACATGCATCTTATAGCAATATGAACATAGTGCTAATTACCAGTCCCTTTAGGGTCATATTAGTCCTGGAATTGCAGCTGCTTATATTAATATTGACTTTAGTTCACTCCCTTTGTAGAAATAGGCATGGAAAGGAAATATTGTTATGTCAGTAGCAAAAGATAAAACAGTTTTATTGATCATGGGACAAGCCAAATAATCTCTGCTGGATTTGTGAAAACTTCAAGAGGAAAAGATGCTCTGAATAACAATCACATCTGGCAGGAGTTCTCTAAAATAAGAGGTCTGGATTTAGGAGGTAATGATCGAATTTTACCACTGGGTGTAGTCCTAGTAGAACAAAATACAGAAAAAAACCCCAATAACCCTATATAAAGACTAGGCAACGCAACCTGTAGTCCTACTAACAGTCTGGGGTATCTATGTATAGATCAAGAAACTTAAATTTTGATGTGATGAACTCAGCATGTGTCTGGAAGTACCTTTTCTGCTGTACAGGCAGGCGTGTAGGAAAGATGTTGCCAGCACAGGCATACTGGCACACAATTGTCTCACAGTGTGTATGCACAGGGCATTGGCAGAAAGACTTTTCCTGCTTAGAAGTTGAATCTTCTCTTCAGAAAGCAGAAGTGAAGGGCTGCTGGTGACGTTGTGTCTCTATTCAGGTCTTTCTCTGTCTGGCTGCCAGCAGCCAGGGGATTGCCTTCCTGCATGCCTCACTTCCCCAAAGCTCATCCTCAGCAGAACGTGTGTTGGCAGAGATTTGTAGTATAGGTAATTTATAACTGATCTTCACCTTCCTTCTGGTTTTATTTCTATCACAGGCAGAAATCTGTCTGCAGAAATGGCCCAGGTACAGCAATAGATACCTGTCTGTCTCCTGCCACTGATATGCAATAGTTCTAAGTAAAACCTTATTTCCTCTCAAGAAGAAATTAGTGCATGGATTATTGCCCTTCTGCAAAAAGTTGTTTTATATGACAAGGTCTGGACTGCTAGTTATATTACACACATTTTATACATGCATTTTTGGTGGAATGAATCTTCTTCAGGAAGTTATGGAGAAACTCCTCTTCACCCTAAGTGGAGGTAGGCATCTAATGTGCTTAATATGAAATCATATAGTATCTTTTCGTACATCTGGTTTGTAAAGAAGAGTTAATTACTTGAAGGAGGCAGGGGGAATAATCCACCTCATCTCCTTTTGTTGTTGCATGTTCCCCAGAAGTTCAGTTGTGAGGGCCTCGTGGGATTGTATTCAACTGTGGTATGAAAGCCTGAAGGGTCAAAGTTACTTACAAGGGAAGAGACATGACAAGAAAGTTCTTGGGTGAAGATGTGCTTTCTGTGAGCTTGCAGAGAGACCCCAAAGTGAGACAGGTCCCTGTTTATTCCCTAAGCTCATCTCATACTCGGATACCAACTCTCTTCATAGGAACTTGGTTCTGACTGGATGGAACTGTAACACTATTTTCTTTTCGATCCCTGTGTTACGTCTCGTTACTGTTTTGGACTCCCTTGCTGTTAGTTCTGGGCTGCTTTGAAACCATAAGTTGTCACTTCTTGTGCCTTAGATTCCTTACAGAATCATCAGATACACTAAAAATAAACTATTTGTGGGAGAGCTTGTCTTGTTTATGTACTTAATCACTTGCTATATGATGGGCATTTAAAATCAGTGGGGCTAAGTGCTTTGTAGAATGGGAACAGATTTAAAAAACACTTAAGGAGAAGAAAATATTTTTTGGTTCTCAAGAATCTTGATGGTCTAAAAATGGTGTCTAGCTTTCTGCATTTCTGAAGTCTTCAGAATATTTCTGCTGTGAGATTTAGAATTCAGTAGGAATCAGGACCTTAAGAGAATTTTTATACTTGTCCTGGTTCCGTGTAAAAAGGGGTTCAGGGCAGGACCCACATGGAACAGAACTATGTACTCGCCTCTCCCCCACCCCCGAGAGAGAGAGAGAGAGAGAGAGACACTTTAAAAAAAAAATGAAGTATATTGTTCAACAAGGAACAGAAAACGAAAAAGGGAGGTAAGGAAAATAATATATATAAAGATCAGGGGAATAATACAAAAGATAAAATATACAAAACCCTCAGAAATGCTTCCAGAGTCCCACGGAGTGAAAGGAGAACTTTCCTCTCCGAGCTCCAAGGCAGGAGTGAAACAAAAAACCACTCCCTGCCTCTTATCAGAGTGTGTGTGGGAAGGGGAGGGAATACAATGGTTTCATCCCCACCCGGGGTCCTCCCAGTTGCTGGAAGGTCACGCCCCCATTCCAAGCCTCAAACCACAACAATACTCTTATACTCTTTTATACTCTTTATACTCTTTTATACACTTTAAAATAGTGATGCATAGTGAAAGCTGGCAATGTGTTTAAGTCCTGTTGGATCAACGCTTTAGGAACTACGACTTGTTATCTTGTTGATTGCAGCTTTGGGCCCAGAATGAAGTGAATGTGGTTGACCTTTGCCACAAGTTCTTAAGATCACAGTGTAGTAACACCTTTAATTTTCCTCTCTCTTGAAGAGGGGAAGCAGTGATCTGCGAAGTGTGTCTCCAATTCATTGCTCTTCTCAGACAGAAGGGTTGAAAGGATAAATTTACTATTGGTAGAGGGTTGAAGGAGTGTGTAGCTCTGAATTCACTACCTTTCAGGTTATATCTTAGGATACCTGAATAGAAAAAGAAAATTAAAAAAAAAGAATATGAAGGATTTTAACTTCTAACATCACATGATTGGAATGTGTTCTTTTTTTCTGCAACAAATTTTTATTTGCACTGAAAAGCTGAAAGCTTTACATTTTACTTTCATTTGAAAATGAAGCAGTATGGATTTCAAAATAACTGTCAACTTGACTTATTTAATGTCCTTATTCATGGTTATGGCCTGGCTAGGCTCTATATTTCATGTTCTATCACGATTCCTTCTGCTGAGCAATCGTGGTGAAGCACAGGAAGGAGCCTTTGCTTGTTTTTATCGACGTGGTTCAGAAATCAGCCTATTCGCAATTGTAGCTCCAGGCATTCTTTTTTAGGCTGCTGTGCCAGTGCTTCCAAATATAAGTTCTTTGATGTTCCTGTTCTGATTTTAATCAAATGCTGACTTTTTCCATGGATGCAGATGCTTTTTTTTTTTTTTTTTTTTTTTTTTTTTTTTTTTTTTTTTTTTTTAAGGAAAGTGAATCCTAGGTGAAAGACCAATTTTCTTGGAGAAGCAATACTTTAAAAGGAAGATTTTCCTTTAGCTTGAATTTTAATCAGGCTTTCTTTAGTGCTTTCCACAAACATTCTTCATGTACCAAATCATTAAATAAGTTTCTGCATGTGTTGCTCTTTCATTCTTCTGCCTGACTCTTCCGGCTCTGTGTTCAAAATAGTGAATGTGAGAGACTTTTGGGGCTTACTTACAGAAAACACCAGTTTTGCACAGATAAGAATGCTTTTGTCTAGTGAATATTATTTATTTTCATTTTACAGCCTTGGGAACAGCTTGTATTTGTATCCCAGCAATATATTTGAAATATGTAATATAGTAGCAACAATTAGTTTAAAAAAATGTATTCAAAGTGCTTCATCAGCGGAAGTACTAATAGAGCATCTTTATTCTTGAGGCTTGGCTCATAAGTTCATTGTTAGTAAAGATGAATGTACAAAGACAGATTTTGACTGTACAAGCTTCATGTTCTTATCGAATTCATAAAAAGAAAAAAAACCAGTCTGACTACTACAGTTGTATCTTGGACTACAGTCAGAGATTGGTGTCTGAAATGTGAGTAGTTACTGAAATTTGACTTGCAGGTTTTACTGTGTTGCACCTGTGACATAGATTGGACTGCATTGCAATCCAAATCAGACTGGATTGCAAGTACTTCTGTTTTCATAAAAAAATTAGTTTGAAGATTCTGCAGTTTCTGATTTCACCCAAATTTTAGTATTAAAAGAGGACACACTTTTGTGGGTGTGGAAATGCTACAATGATGACAATTGGCAAATGCTAGTAATCTGCAAGTGATAAGATTCCCACAGAGTGGATCTGGGAAGGAAGGTTCCGAAGTGACCTTCCAGGAGGAGCAGGAAGAACAAAATCCCTCTTAAAGATGGAGTGTCTCCCTCCAGAGGATGGGGTATGCAGCATGACTGACAGCCCCTCTGTAGGACGGGGCCACATCCCCCTTTTCTCGTTATGGGATCTGGCCCAGCTTCCCTACGTGTCGGTTGCGCCAGTTCATATTTGCCTTTGGGTTCCTAAGAGGTCAGAGAAGTAGTTCTGTATCAGACAAACTTTTCTGTGTTTTCTGTAGAGCTTTCCAGGCACGACCTGTACAAAACTGCTCTGGAAGGGATCTTTCATCTGGCAGCAGCTGGGTAAATTCAGAAGTATAGACTACAGAGATGATAACTTACTGTGCTTGCAATTTATTTATCAAGATCCACTTTTTCAGGAACTGATATGAGGCCTGATGAGAAATGAGGTATCTTCCTAGTCAAGTTTCCCACCAGCTCACATGCCAAATGCTTCATAAAAATACAAGTTACATCCAGTGACTATCACTCACTCACTGTCATTTTGATTCTACCACTTTATTTCAGTGTTTCACTATGGTACTTTTAAAAGAGAAGATGTGCTATAAAATGTGAGAGCTGGGCAATGCTTTTCAGTTGGGCCACTTCACAGTCTTAGCCTGCGCTGTAAATCATTATTAAGATTGCTTAATAGTTCCCTTTAACTGGCATGGTTTTATCTGCTAACTTGCTTTAACTAACTCTGTGATAGATGACTGGCTTAAGATGAGTTAAGTTGTTAAAGTTTCTGACAGTAGCTCAGGTGTTTTCTGAAAATGAGCCTAGGAAAAAAAATTATTAGCTTTTTAGTTACAAAATGATATATTATACAATTAATAATTATAAATTT